>NC_087224.1:14378349-14555849 GCF_015104395.2 Macrobrachium nipponense | reverse complement strand
CCAATAACATATTGAACGGTTATAAAGCGGGATTTATTTACACACACACACACACACACACACACACACACACACACACATATATATATATATATATATATATATATATATATATATATATATTCTTGCAGCAAATTCCCAGCCTATGTGACTAATAGATATTTTAAAACAAATGGGTCTGTCATGATCTTGGGCTCCTAACTGCACCTTACTTAATTTTCTGTTTCTGACTGAATAAAGAAAAAAAATTAACATGCTAAATGTAAAAAATAAAAGTAAATAATTACTTCAACAACAATACATTACAAAAACTAACAACGGAACTATCGCTCTCTAAATACGAATTCAGAGCAAAAAAAGGTAAAGCGTACAACAAAGCAAAGAAAATTTAAGTAAAAAAATTTCTCATATTCAAAGCAACGTTTTTTTTCTTCATAAACTCAATGAAAATAAAACTGTAATAAAATTTTATAACATGAAAAATATATATATATAGAACAAAGCAGCGCTGGCGAATTAGATGAAACCACAAAATCATCCAACTGTCTGAATAGGCACCCCCCCCCCCCCCCCCCCCTCATCCCACCCACCTTTCCACTACGGTAACATTATCCCATCCACCAAGTCATGCTAAAAAAAGGAACACCCCCCCCCCCTCCCCGTGGGAAATGGAAGGAAAGGGTGGGAAGGGGAGGGGATGGGAGATTACAAATGGACGAGATATGCAGACTCCACAAATACTACTACACTAAGATTTCTAGAAATTTCTCCCCGCCGTCTATTATATAACGGCGCCCCAAGCGCAAAATCCCATTAAGGCTGTGTGGTATATATACGAACACGAGCAGACGCGGAAACAAGACTTATCTCGAATATTCCGCGATGTTATTCTCCTACTTGGACGGGTCGGTCTCAAGCACGGCTTATGATACTAGAGAGGAGTGTGTGTGTGTGTGTGTGTGTGTGTAATTCGAAGCCGTCTAGACATTTAAAACGCAATCTTTTATGCAATTCATCACAGTATACAGATAAAGACTACAATTGTATGAGTGTATAAATACTCCAAATGTAATTTTATTCAATCACAGAAAATAACTGCATTCGTATAAAAGCGTTTATTCCAAATGTCATTTTAAGTATACAGATAAAGACTACAGTTGTATAAACGTGTCTAAAAGTGTATAAATATTCCATAATTTGTAATCTAAGGTGACCTCAGATTTCTGAGCCAAATTGCCGGGGAAATTTACTGAAAAACTAAAACAGCATTCAAAAGATTCTCTCACCCTTTCTATCCTAAATTGCGAAGGAACTGAATAAAAATAAAATTTATTAACAGTGAGTTTTTTTTTTCTCTCTCTCTCTCTCTCTGATCAAAGTAGCTGAGATCAGAACACCCATAAAATCAGCTGCACAAAATATGTATATCAGCCAGACACTTCCCCCAAACTAAGGCAAGAAGGGAGCCAGGGACGTGAATGACGAGGTTGACGATGGTTTTGGCGGGAAATTTGGTTTTTATGTTCTCGAAAGGTAATCTCGCAAATCATGCCGTGCAAAGCTGTTTATCATTTCCTCAGTTATGTACAGTGTACAGTGCGAGTAGTACGGTGTGCAACTATGTATAATTTGGTCAACATTTACGGATCTTTCAGTCACAGTGAAAACCGTGGACATGTTACTGAAAATGGGAGAGACTGTACGTCTGGTCACCTTAACGTAATCTTACACAGTAACAGGAAAAAAAACTACAGTTGTATAAAAGTGTATAAATCCTGCAAAATTCAACAGCGTAAACTGTGGTAAACAGAGTTATGGTGAATAAACTAGGCCTACGATTCATGCAAATAAAAAACTGAACTAACTAGACCTATTTGAATATATATGACATCAAAAGGAGAATATAACCCTAAATTAACTCCATGAGACACAACAACCTCGAAATATATATAGAGCAATTTTCTAAACATGAATAACACAAAATATATCACACACTAAGGCATTACAATGCTCTAAAATTGTATATATATATATATATATATATATATATATATATATATATATATAGTCCACAAACAACAATAAGATATTAAAACATTAAAAATATATTAATTAGGAATATTAAATAAGCAACAATTACCAAAAATAATTAAAATAATAATTTCAAGCGACAATTACCTTCAACACCAACATCGACTGTTACAAACTTACTTAACACCTATTTTAAAGTGTTATACGTCCAAACATTATTTTCCTACATTCTAAAAATTACCATGGCGAGTTGATTACGCTTCCACGCTTAATTCCAGTGCAATAACGACCTAATTACAATAAAAAATAAGTTAAATTACACATTCAAATAAATATGGTCCTATTTTCAAAGGTTACTTACCGACAGCGTACTGCACAACAGACGTAATTAACATGATCAAGATCATGAGCGCCATATCCTCCCGTAATTACCGCGACGGGTAGTTTGATAGGTCAGTGAACGAAGTTAATTACACATGTAGTAACTGCCAAAATGTTTTAACTATCGTAGTTACCGGCGGCATGGTGTTGCCGTGACGTCACACATCGTCACGTGTCTCATTCCTTTTCATTTGGTAGTCGGGAATTACGGATGAATTTGTACTTTAATTTCGGAATTAATTACAAATTTCTGAATAAATTACAAAATTTCGGAATTAATTTCAAAATTTCGGAATTATAAAATTTTGAAATTAATTATAAATTTTTGGAATTGATTACAAAATTTCGTAATTACACCACAAAATGACAGGTGTGAAAAATCACTGCACAATTCCACTCAGGCAGTAACGTAGTAGTATTACTTGCAGCATGTTAAATTACAGGACAGCCGTAATTCCACGTCGTCGTCGCGATCCCGTAATTTCGAATTACACTCAGCGACGTAATTAATCCAAACAGCCCGTAAGCAGGAACGCACGTGCTCTCTGAAGAGGTCTCACCGGGGGCCACTCGCACATCCTCACTCGAACACATCCGGACACCGACTGACCGGGCTGGTGATCATCCCGGGGAGGAGGGGACCGCCTTGGGCCAGGCCACCAAGGCATAGGCGGCCCAAGGTATGTACTCCGCGGCCCGCCACCCAGGCCACCAGGGTGGTCACTATAGCCCTCTCCCCCTCCCTCTTCAGCTGATGATGACGATGACGATGACGATGACGGTGTCGTCCTCGCAATATTATGTTGTCGGTCCTCCAAACTGAGGTCAGACATTCGTATGGCTTCTCAGACCTGATCTTATGTCACTCAGTCACAGACGCACTTCTTGATGAACCCTTCGGTCTCCCATTGTCGCCTCAAACTGAGATTTTCATTTTGATTTGTTTCATCTCTCCATTATTTCGCAGACAGGAATTACGTGGATATATATACGTATACAGCTTTCGCGGCGTATTTTTTATGACAATAGAACGTCATTAGGCAAATAAAGTTTCTAGCGTATTTAAATACAAATGGAAAGTATACCTACACGAACGTATGTCACTAGACCTATGATTGTAAAGTAATACTTTGTTCGTGCGTAACTCCTGTTTTTCCATACATTGAGAAAGACGTGACATCCCTATATTGCATTTAATTCATGAATTCATTCACGACAATCTATCTTATTGCATAGATTAGTAGCAACCTCTTAGATAACCTTGGAATGGGCCATTATAACTTCTGTGGCTGAAGGGTGAACTTGACAATGACTGGTCTGATTTCTTGTCTGTAGCCACCCTATATATGATGGAAAAAAAAAAAAAAAACTGGGCGTTCAGTCCTTATCATCTAAAACGCGAGATCGATCCTTTGGGGATCGACTGGACTTCAGCCGACCTCTGCAACAAATTCAACGTATACATAAACCTCATGAACAATGCATGACAGCACAAAATTGATGCAGGGGAGTTTGATGGTCAGCTAAAAGCCAAATCCTTAGTTAATCATCGTTTTTTTGGGGGCCATTTTTATTGTTGTTCCTTAATATGCAGATGCTATAAAGCCTCGGCGGCCAGCCAAAATGATTGTTCATGAACAATGCAGGCCACTGTTCCACACATGGACGTCAAACGCTCAAACTCAAACGGCCGGTTCTCATGGTATATCGGACTATTCATCGATGGTAGTAGTACTATTGATCGTTTGAACATTTGGGAAAAACTTACAGCGTCTTTTGCTCTTTGATTTCCGTTCAAGCCTTATTTTGTTTCCTCTTTCTCTCTCTCTCCATCCCTACTTCCTTCTTTCCAGCGTTGATTATCGTTAAAAAAAATCAATGTACGTTCAAGGTTTAAAATAGAATTAAGACCATACCGAAATAACCTGAAATCGAATCGTGTATTTTAGGGTCTAAAATTCAATCGCCCTATCGGTGTTTTTCTCTAAAAAAAAATCCGTAACTTCCTGATGTCATACAGCATTTTATAGATCAAAACTTAGCTTCCATAAGTCGAAAACCCAAAAAATAAAATAAAAACGTAAAAAAAAAAAAAAAGCGAGCTGGAAAGAGAGCAAGTAGCCAGGCAGAGCCAATAAATCCATCGTTAACGTTAATACTTGATTGCATTGGGTAGTATATACATCATGAATACTTCATGGCGACGCGCAAAGTAGTTCTGGAGAATTATTATATTCCCAAACTTGCATTTTAGCGGCGGAAGACTTCGCCAACACACTATGCGTGTAACGGGACGCTTTCGTACGTGATGTACGCGGCCATTCGATTCTATTACGTGCAATTTAATTCAATGGCGGAGCCTGAAAAAGTACCTCGTAAAGAATATACTGTATAAGCGAAAGGGATATGTCCGGGCAAGAAGGACATTACAGGAGTTTGGCTGGGAGGGGGATGTCCCTAGAAGGGGTGAAGGATGATGCCCCCTCCCCCAACCACCACCTTTACCGACGGTGGGAGGGGAGTGGGATGCGTCAGGTGGGTCTTCTACCAATTTTGACAGGGAAAGGACGGGATGGAAAGGGTAGGGGGGATTCCGACCCTATATTTTCGATGTAAAATGCTTTATTTTTCTTCTTTGAAATAGGCCTAAGGACACTTCCCAATACCGTTGTGATTGTCTAGATACGTTGACATTTAAATGCATATTTATGTATATATAATAAGGTGACCAGATTTCTTGTGACAAAATCCGGGGACATTTTCGGTTCAGAGGCGTAAAAAGCTCCAAAATATGACGCTTGTTTGTCATTCATAAACTAAAACGGGGACACTGCTGTCCTTACCATTCATAAAACAGAATTCAAAAGTTTCTATCATCCTGTTGCTCTTCTATTGCAAAGGAATTGAACAAAATTTAATTGATTAACAACCAACGATTGAACAGTATTGAAATTATCTACGGGCGAAACACCGTTGGATGTACGTGTATGACGATGGTTTTGACGGGAAATTTGGTTTTTATGTTTATCATTTCCTTAGTTATATACATTGTACATTTCCTTAGTTATATACATTGAACAGAGCAAGTTGTACGGTGTACAACTATGTATAGTTTGGGCAATCGTTTTTTTTTTTCTGTATTCCAATTTCGAATCTTCGTTATCAGTCAAAACCGAGGTCTGTAAGATTGCTAGCCCCATATCTCTTTTTCAACCATGGTTGCAAGTGACGACAGTGAACTAACCATCAGGTATACGTAAGAGAGAGAGAGAGAGAGAGAGAGAGAGAGAGAGAGAGAGAGAGAGAGAGAGAGAGAGAGAGAGAGAGAGAGAGAATGTGCTTTCTTTCTTGAAAATGAATAGTACTGTACAACGGCCCTCCCGATTCCGCACAGTATAAATAAGTAGCTCGAAACGTATTTGGCAAATTGCTCTCTCCATTCTCCTCTCTCACTTTTTCACTTTCCCCAACTTTCATTTCCACGAATCTTTGGCCCACCCAGTCCCTCCCAAACCAACCAACCCCCACTCCCTTCCCTTGCTGGCCTTTCCGGAACACGTACTGCTTTGAACCTCCTTTCATCTTGGTCACAGCCATTTTTTTTCGCTTTCTTTTTTTATACAAATTTCATTTCTCTTCCACTTTCCCTCTCAATGGAGAAAGTAGCGAGTTGTGAGAAGTTATCTTTATTAGTCTTTTATTTTTTTTTTATTCTTCATTGGCTCATATAAGCACTGGTTTTTTGGAAACCTAACTAACTTCAGTTTCCTACAGCTTTTAAGGTTCTGTTGGTTTAAACAACTCGTTTGCTGCATTTTTCAGTAGGCCTAAGTACGTTTTCCCCATTAGGACAAAAAGTATTGATCATTGGCATTGTCATTTTAAAACTGTTGACTCAACGGTCCTGTAACTGCCATGTTCAAAACATTGGCCTTCCAGCATGGCAGGTGTTTGTCCAGTGTTGAAGTCACGGGGAACAGGCAAGACTGTGTCTCCCTTGGGCGTTAAGAAAATGTGGGAGAGGTCTGAGTCCGTCTGACCACAAGCTGCTTATAAACTGGCCTCCTACAGACAGGAAGCTGTAGGAACATGGACAGGAGATAGGTCTACAATGCAATGGTAGAGCTAAACAAACTGATACTTGCGAGGAGAGGGCCAACCCACCCAAAGTAAATGAGTCATAATGATTAAAAGAAAAAAAGGCTTACGATGGGGAAAACCCCTGTTGGTGCAGTCATCAATTTGAAGAGCGAAACTTTTCAGCACAAAAGATGTTTCCCAACATTCAAAAAAGTTTGCTTGGAAAGTTACAATTCCCAGTAACCAATCCAACACTGATTAAAGCATCACAACTGTAACCCGTAACACTGTAAATCCTTTGAGGTTGACTCACTAGGTGCTAACCAAACCTCTCATTAACAATTGCATAAACATACAAGATGAGTAATTAACCAAGACTACTGAATAATCAAGAACAAAACTACCACTATGCTTGAAAATGCACCATATCTAAGTCATACTTTTCCTTTGTGGGAGGAGAATAAAATAGATTACAGAATTTGAGCCAAAGGCCAAGCACTGGGACCTATGAGGTCATTCAGCACTGAAACAGAAATGGAAAGTGCTGTAAATATGTAGGTTTGAAGGGTTTAACAGGAGGTAAACCTCACAGCTGCGGTATGAAAAAAATGTTAAGTCTAAAGGAAGGGAGAATATGATCAGAGTTACAGTAAAGTAATGCCTGCAATACACTGCCTGAGGTGCACTGAAAGCACTAACCTCCTATGGAATTCTCCTTCTTGGGGTTCGCACCGAGACTCTCTCCAGATTCTTGTCTCTTACACTTTCTGCTCGAGTCCTCGGCCTTCCTACCTCTCTTCCCTTCTCACATCTCCAGATCT
Source organism: Macrobrachium nipponense (assembly GCF_015104395.2). Taxonomy (NCBI): domain Eukaryota; kingdom Metazoa; phylum Arthropoda; class Malacostraca; order Decapoda; family Palaemonidae; genus Macrobrachium; species Macrobrachium nipponense. Next base: position 14,548,536 of record NC_087224.1, on the reverse strand, counting down.
CCTTCTTCTCAGACTCCAGGTATTCCAGCAGTTGCACTATTATGATTTCCTAATCACATGTCATTCTTGGGCATCAACATTTCTAGTTACTTCATTCTTAAATTTTCATTTTTTTATTACTTACCATCACCTATGCATAGTGAAACTAATTTTACACAAGCACCATCAATTATTTGTTTACTAACTTCAAACTCCATACTTACCAGTAGTCAAGCAATTTCTTCAATTTTTTCCAGAGTAGTATTATTACAGTTTTCCATACTGGCACCATGATTCCAGCCCCACAATTCAGCATGTCACAAAGGCAAATCTGGGCGAAGAGAATAACACTTGCTCTATGTTCAGTGCGTGCAGCTTTGTACCATACTGACAAATAACAGCATTCTCTATTTTTTCTATAATCTTTGGCTGAATTCCCTTAGGGATGGAAATCAGCCTCCAAAGTTCAAATTAAAGGAAAAGGTAATACGAAGGGATAGAAAATAAAAAGATAAACTTGAATTCAGATTTCGGTGGAGAGAAAGAATGAAATTGCCCCTAGCTTGAATATGCAGGGATCAGAAGATTCCACAAATGCTCTAGGCAAATTATTCAACACCTTAATCATAGCCCAGAATAAAACTCCTAGCAAACAGAGTAGTTTTAAACCTGATACTCAAAAAAAAGACACTTCGTTGAGGCTGCCCGACATATTTGGGGACAAAGTATATATTGGAATGGAATCATATGATATATAAGATTCAGGCCAAAGGCCAAGAACTGTGACCTATTAAGTCATTCAGCATTGAAAGGGAAACTGAGAGAAGGGGGGTTTCAGAGGTGTAACAGGAGGAAAACCTCAAAGCAACTGCACTATGAAAAAATGATTGGGAGAGAGTAGAAGTACGATGGGAGAAAACAAATATTAATGGAGGTACAGTAAAAGAAATGAAAGGGCTGCAGCTGGGGGCCAGAATGACACTAAAAAAAGAACCTTAGAAGATATACGTTGAGAAAATGAACAAGATTTTTGGTGGGTAACTGATTCAAAGACTGAATATTTCTCATGGTTTATTTCATGATACATAATTGTTTACACTATATTTGGTAGAAAATGTGGAGTGATGAGTGATATTGAGCCTTATTGAACCAATAAGGCGCAAACTCCCTTGTCACAACACAAATTACAATTGAGATGAGAGGTTCCGATTTACATATCACACTCAAATTCACTGACGTCAAATATCTGACAATTCTTGTGGACAATTTTTCCATAACTAGATGCCAATATCTCCATTTTGATCCCAAAAAACCAACTGTAATAGGAACAATCTCATGACCTTTGTAGTCTGCCCTCAGGAAGAAATCCTATAGCGATTTTCTTACACACTACTCTCATTCTTATGTCCTCATACCTAGCTTTGGGTTTTTTTTTTAACTAGCATACACTCTTCACTCTGGCTAACATTATTTTTCTCTACAGCGTAGCATATTTTTTTCCAGCTATTACAAAAGCCTGTACAGAAATTGCATTCCTTCCTGACTGTATCTATAAATATATTATATGCCTTTACATCTGTGCATGTTGTTTCGAACTCACAGTAATCAAGACACCAAGAAAGTGTCTATGTACATAACTTGACAAGCACTGCTTGTCATGACTGCAAACAAATCTTGAACCAGACCTTTTCATAAGCAAGTCATTCAAAACATGTTTGAAAAGGCATCAAATCTGAATTCCAAAGCCATTTATGCTGAAGCTTAATTATTTTTTTGTTTAAAATGATGACTATCACAATTGTCACACCTTTACATCCTATTCACAGTATCGACTACGATACTTTTACGTTGATAATTGCACCAGTTCTCTTCCATTAGGCAGATTTTTTTATCTTTAAATATATTTAAAGCCCATGGGTACTTGGGCTAACACAATTTCACAAAAGTATACAAGAAACAGAAATTCATTTGCACGGGTATTCAGGATCTGAGTACTCGACTATCTATATATTTTTCTTCACAGATGTTATATCATAATGGATGGACATTAACAATATCACAAATCAAATAAACAATAACAAAAGTAACAGAGTAATAAAAACTTATGATGAATAATCATTAAAACACAGCCCTCTTCTTCTTCAAAATTTTTATGAACTTAAGGTCATAGGTAGTCTAGTAATCAGGCCCTTTTTGCCCAGACCACACTTTGTAAACTTCTCACAGAATCAAGCAACACAGCTTTCAGAATACACAGAGAATGTTTTAAATGTTTTTTATGCTGGCTCTCTTCTGGTAAACAAGATTTTCTGACTGGCTCCAAGGGTTGCAGATTCATTATCAAGGTTGTTCCTATATAAAACATAGGTTAGACTGACCTTGACAAATGAAATCATACCCGTGATGCCAGGCTTCTACCATACTTGCTGATTTAAATATCACTCTAGGTGAGGTGCTCATCACGCACTACCCACCCTTAAACAAGCATGTCTTTATTTACCATCGAGGAACCTTTGGTGAATAATATCAATGTAGAACAATTCATGCAGTGGTAATACTCTTTTTTAAATTCACCTACCCACTACAAGTATAATTAAACACCTAGCAGTCTCAGTGTTTTAAGTATCAATAACCTTTATGAGTGGTTACATTGATATATTACTGAAGGAATCCATAGCTGTGTAATTTCTAACCTACAGAGAGAGACCAAACTATTGGTGGCTTGAGGGGGGCTATAATCAAAATCATAATCCAAAAATGAAGATCAACGTTTCAAACGTTTGTCAGAGTTGGTTTACAGTATCAAACGTCTTAGTATTCAAGCCTCTGTATCATCATTATCATCATCAAACAGACTTAAAACATAGTTAGGACTCGAGCAGCACAACTGTGAAGCCCAAGAGTGCGTCAGTATAAAAAAGTGACTTGACTTAGTCACTTCATGGGTCAACATCACGGAAAAAAGCTTAAAAAATCTCTGAATCTGGACAAGTTTATCCCCCTGAAACTGTCGTCAGATTTAGATGTGCGGGAGGTATCAGTGACACTGAACTTATTGTGGGATAAAAAAGCTTGGAAACTATACAAAAAACAACAGAAAAAATAAACTGCAAGAACCTCTCCATCATAGAATCAGTCCTATAACCCACTGGTTGTGGGTTAGAACACGCACTTGGCACCTGGCCGAGTGGTATATGTCACTAGAGCTGTTTTTCTCTCTCACGAGGTAAAAACTAAATCATGAAGTTAAGGGTCTTACGGTCCCCCCCTCCCATTGGTGTCCACTCTCTCTCTGGTCGAGTTTTAACAACAAGCGCTGTCTACTATGAAGCATAATCACACATATCCTATATGTATAGAAATGGTACAAACAAATCAAGTTAACAGATAGACAATAAGTAACATACATACATTAAAAAAATTGTCATGAATTGAATATTGAATAATTCTGATTCAAAAAAAGGGGAAAAAGTGCTGGCTCTCTCTCGCATGTATGTCTATATTGCCTAATACTGAGGTTTTTTTCACCATTTAATTAATCCTACCTAAAAGCAGTAGAAAAAAGCATTCGTTTATCTACTCAAAAGAGATTGAGCATTTTTTACGTTTTTCGGGGAATTAGACTGATCCATTCCTTCCTTTTATATATTTCTATCAACTTCCTCTTCTTCATTTTGGTTAAAATGGTACAAATGCATAGATAAGAAAGCATGACTTGTCTACTACATAGTTCTGGTGTTTATTAAGTGCACCTCCTGTACTACTAATGAACTGCAAATGAAATAACGAACCTTATTTACGGGCAGGAAAAGATTACACTGGCAAACATTTATCATCAAGAAACTACATGTATTAACACTTGAGCTTATGGAAGATACCAGCAAATGTTTTGGCTTCAACAACAGTTCACTAGCAGCGGCAAGCAGGTTTACGCAGCGGTCTGACGACTGTTCAACAACCTTTTTCATTTCAGTTTGACATTACATGTTTGTGCACTATCCATGGTACATGTTTATGTCTAGTACACAGGTGACCTCATCCCACTGGGTAAACCTGACAGCAACCACTTGGCTTTTCCACAACCACCAAAACGTTACTTCTGTTTTAATATTTTAAATTTAAAAGGACTTCAGGGTACGGTAATAGCTATTGTCAGATATTTGCTTGAGAAATCTGCCAATACATAATATATAGAGTATGACTTCAGCAATGACTTACCATCTATTATAATATAATACAGAATCCACTTTCACACACTCTAATCCTATAGAAGAAGCAATGCACACGTACTTACACCAACATTATTTTTTTTTTGTCTTAGATCCATAAGAAATGCTACAATAGAAATAGCTTAAGTAGAAACATGAACTGACAATGAGAATTTGCCAATTGTTCCTAAAAATCGATGGAAAAATTCAATATACAAATAAAAACATTACGTAGCGAGATGCCTTTAAATACATCGGACATTTGGATGTGTGTGAAGTCTCCAGCAATTTTATGTTCTCTAGATCTTGCAATAAACCTAAGATTCACCAAACAAATAAGAAAATAATGCACCCATATGCAATCATACCTGAGCTTCAAAAAAATTGCTGGTGAAATCACATATATTGTCTTGCAAGCTGCGAAAAATCAAGCAACACCTAGGAACGCTGCATTGTTAAGTGGACAGGGAGATGATGGCGTATATTTGTGCAACAGAGGGAGGCCTCCAGCAGACCAAGGAATCGTATAATATCCTGCCTTGGTCTCTGAGCTACTATACGTAATAAAGGTTATGTAAAAGGAAGGTAAAAGCACCTATGGAATATAAATTGTAATACAGTAGGCAACATGACATATACTATGGTCAAAAAATTTTATTTTAGTTGAAGGAAAATTTGCCTCCCATGAACTCCTCTACCTCAAGTACTGTATACACTCATTCCTTGGTTAGGCCAATCTCTCTCTGCCTCACTTCTCAACTGAACTACTGCTTCTGCTGCTGTTGGTAAAACAGGCATAAAACAAAAGAAACGATGAGCGTACTGGTTACATCATCTGCGTCACATTTTCCCAGCATACACTCTTCTTCACAGTTTGCTCCTCCCCCGCTCCTGACTAGACTTGAGTCGTATCACAAAAGTACATAGAACACCGAACAAGTCGAAGAGAGAGAGTCACTTTTCCACGTAGCACCGTCACGGATGATGCAAACACACACACACACAGCGATACTTAGTTAGTATTCTCCTCGTACTATCACATAGCATATCTTATGGTCCATTTTGCTATGGGTGAAAAAGGGATTAAATGCAGTTAATAAATGCATTATTAACTTGACGGTGTGTGGGCCCTCATAATTATATTTTTACTGGTGCAGACACACACACACTGAAACATCAGAATCAGAAGCACTTCCACAGTTCACACACGACTCCGAACCTTCTTCGAGCACAAGACAGAGAAAGGAATACTGCTATGTATGTGATACACACGACACTGCAAGAGACACTCAGAAGCAATTATTATTATTATTATACGTCCATCGGCTGGGGCTTGCAGTGGTGGTTACGAGGGGGTACAACAATGGAGTTCACAGCAGGTTAATTAATTAATTATCTCATGAGCGGGGGGGTTTTTCGAAGGGCAGGGGGGCGGCGGGCTGTGACGCAGTAACAATTAAAAGAAGACTTCGGGCACCCCAATGAACACTTTTCTTCAAGTTCCTGTAGGATTTGGTGGTGGCTTTTCACTTCAAATTCCGACCCCTCGTGAAAACAGTGGACTCGCTTCGTTTAGAACTAAGAATTAACTGATGACGAACTTTTTACTCTTGGGATACTGAGATATGCCTGGCTGTAAATGTAGAGAGCTTCACCATTAAGAATCACATGATCAATGAATAATATCATCATGAAAATTTCTTTATAAAAGCGGCCAACATAAAAATCCTGAATTAAAAAACCTCTGGCAAGTCCTCTGTATTCACATCTTGAGTCCATCTCACTGGGGTGATATTTCTTCGTGAAATCCTTCAAAAAGAGAGAGAGAGAGAAAACAAAAAACCAGAATCTTCATTAGCGTCGAGTATCAGCAATCGAGTGTGATGTTCAGTGACGGGAGCGGTAACCAGGCTTGTTGCCTCCTATGGCACAGGATCAATGAGGTCCTTCAATGGGGCCGTCGAGGACCTCACACATTCATCTCGTCACTTACCACCATCCTTAGGCCTCCATTTTGAACGTGGGTGGCTGCTTCATTTCTGAAAAAGTGTTGAAATTGGGCTGTGAGTGCAGCACATAGCTTTGGGGTATCTACTACAAACAAGGGGATTTCAGTGAGTTTAGTAGAAAAGGTCCTTATTCTTGTCAGATGAATGTCATGGTTAAAAATTACCTTTTAATGGCATTTAATTGTAATATAGTTTGAAAATTATGGTGCACTTAAGCTTAGAAAATTATACTACTAGTTTTACAAATAACCTTAAAATTAATACTTTCACATTCTCAGGAGTTATCGACGAAACATACGTACGTAGATTAACACTTCAAAAATACAAGTTACAAACTTTCTACCAAGGAAGTTAAATTTATGTTAAAACATTTCATCTCAAGGAACTGCAATATGAAAATGGAAATAATATAAACATCAATTGGTGTTAGAAGCTTGCATCATTACTCCATAAGCTATCCAAGAACATTAGCTATTGTGCTCATGTGTAACAAGTATACAAAAATATTTCATTCTTGTAAAATAATAAAGCATTCTGACAGCAAGCTAACTAGTACAATATTTGCAACACAAACTGAACTTGGTATAGTTCAGAAAACTAAAACATACAACTGAGGAATATATCTTCATTGAAACTACATTAAAGGATAACTCTTTACCACTTGATCTGTTAAACTTTTCTCCACTACGGGTCTCTGACATCACGAACAGACGTAATGCTCATTGAAAAGCTGACAAATGATTTTAACTAAACTAAATGTTTTCATATCAGCAACAAAATAATTGAGGAAATCTACATAGTGGAATTATAATTTACTGACATCAGAATTTGTTTGTGGCCATATGCAAGCGACGAGTTTTACAATACCTAACAGACCACAACATATTATTAAATACTTTAACTAGACAAATGAAAAATAAACTACAGTGAGTTGGTTCATTTATAAGAAACCAACGTACTAAAAAGCTGATGCTTTCACCAATTATAAAATTAATGTAGAAAATGCTACGTAACTCATTTTATCCATAAATACAGTACGTATACTGTACTACTTCACTATATGTACTGTTAACTTATATTTAATGACATTAGAAATTCACTAAGAAATAATTTGCCATTTTTATAAGAAGTATGACATACTTTTAAGGTTAAGCCCTGTCATGACATGATAAACGATGAACCCGAGTTTAAAATTAAAATGATGACACTCAAGTATAAAATTAAGACAATTTCTTACATGATACCAGATAAGGATAAAGGCCTCAAGCAAAGACGACAATAAATGATTAAATATGGAACATTTCAATAAACTGCAGCATCCTCACTTTAAAAATAGCCTACTAGCCCAACAAAGGGCAAAGGTCAACTCAAATTGTTTATCATTACTACTTTGTAAATACTGCATGGAATGTGGACACATGAATATTGTGTAAAGATTATTGGTGTATGACTTGCCCAAACCAAAACAGCTTATATTTCATCACTGCTTGCAAGCACCACAAAGGGAAAGTAGATTTCAGTATGGTATCACAACTTATGAAGTTCCTATCTGGAGTACAGTACAACAAGTGAATGGAAAAAAATATATACTATACATATAGGTAGTTGGGGAAGTGTGGAGGCAACAAAGAACTGCTAATGTGAAGTGATTTCTGTATGGCATACTGTAAGCAGTAACCCCAAAGAGAGTTTGTTTATGAAGAAAGACAGACAGGGAAATGGCACTCTCTCTCTCTCTCTCTCTCTCTCTCTCTCTCTCTCTCTCTCTCTTCTCTCTCCCATGTCTAAAGCTATATGAAAAATACAGGGAGAGAAAAGTGGGGACTAATTATGGTAACAGGAGATTATAAGAATTGTGGACACACAGGATGGGAAGGAAATTCCAAGACTTAAAGTACAGCACCCTGGCAGGTATGGTAAAGACGCCTTTCTTTCTTTAAACCATCAGCTAAAGATCCTTATGGACAGAGTCCATATGGACCCTAATGGACAGAGTCCATAAAAGTTGGAAATGCTTGCAGTTGTAGAGTCTTCTGATCTCCAAATGTTTACGCAAAGAGCAATTTCATTCCTACTTTCTGCTGACATCTGAATTCCAGGTGTATTGGTTGTATTTTCTAATCGCTCATATTAATTTATCTACTTTCTTTTACTTTACAGACCTGATTTCCCTTTGGAACCCTCTTGGGCTTATAATATAAGCCCAACAGGGTTCCAAAGGGAAATCAAGTCTGTAAAGAGAAAGAAATTAAAGTAAAAGGTACTAAATAAATAAACAAATAAATAATAAAATAGAAAATACAACTAATACACATGGAATTCAGATGTCAGCAGAAAGTAAGAATGAATTTGCTCCCTGCGTAAACATTTGGAGATCAGAAGACTCTACAACTGCACTAGGCAAGCATCTCCAGCTTTCAGCTGCAGCCAGAGTAATAATCCTAGCAAACTGAGATATTTTTGGACTTCCCTGAAGACTGAATATATCCTCAAGTTAACTGTACCCATCTCCTCCACATCATCAGAACATTAAATCTGTTTGTTAAGTGTTGCAGGCAAATAGTGATGGAATACTCTTTACGCCAGACAGTTTTAGAAGCCGCAACCAATAATATTTGATGTACTACTTGGGCAAAGTGTAACAATCATTACACTTTCCTAAACACAAAAACTGGCATGGAAGTCAATGTAAATACAAAAACTTTTCAAACTTTGCTTACAAAGAAACCCGATTTATACATTTCATAAATACAAAATTGGAGCCCTATGCATAAGACATCAAGAAAAGGTTTGAATAGTAGTGTGTATGTACAAGTATTTATCTAAATCCTAAAAAAGTATTTAATTTTACATTTTGACGATAAATTATACTTCTTAAAAGTGAACACAGAACACGTGTGCTTGAACACCTGACTATTAAATTTGTTTGTAATTTTCAAAAATATTCATTTCTATTTATATCTGCACTTTCAAAAATAACAGCTGCTAAAATCATCACCTTCATACAACATAGTATATTGTGCATTCTTGAATTTGATTTTCATTTGATGTTAGCATCCCTTAATAACTTTGTAAAAGAAGTATACTGTAAGTCTAGTTAAAATACAATGCTTCTTAACTCCAATATCTCATATATGTAGTGACTGACTGCTATTTCACATGTCATCACTAAATCAATTATGAAATACTTTACAAGCTATAATACTGGAGTATCCTGAACGTTTGTTAATATTAAGCTGATTATAAGTGTATCAGAATTTATTTGAATATACCACAAAGACTTCTGTTTTTTTTGGCAAAACTATTATGTGGGTAGATCTTAAAACCCATTATGTATTATTCCTGTGACACTGCATTAATATTTCCTATCAATATTATTCCAAATGCCAGTTTTGTATAAATATCATGTGTAGCAAGTGCTTTGTGCAACAAAAATTCTACAATAACAATGATGTAAATACATTAGGCTATATGTATTGTATAGTACTGTAGTAAATGTACTTCTAAAAAGCCAAATTTAATACACACACATCTTTCTTTCTTGTACTGCACTCATAAACTGTTGGCTGCAGCGTGGATATTTCCATAAACCTTGACTGACAAATGAATTCTACTGACTGAAAGAGCCGAGATGCTAAAATGGAATTTTATAGGCCATCAATAAAACACAAAAGAACTTTCCTACTGTTACTACTGTGATATTTGCAAATTTCTAGCATCTTCTGACACTCTTGCAACCATCGAAAGAAGTGCAGTGAAGACATAAAATACTCTTACCAATAGTTTCTATAACCACTTTTTCGGAAGTAGCTCCTTAAAACAGAAAATGGGATAAAACAGGTTATTTTTTCTAGGATTTATCAAAAGACTTCTGACCAGTTTTTTAACAAGTTTAGGCTAGAAATATTCCCTTTCACAAATTTTAGCTTCTAGCATTAAAAACTGTTATGATACTATAATTACAGACAAATATGCTAATGTACTGTAAATAAAATAAATCGGTAAACAAATACATATTATGTGATAATAGGGCAGTCCCTGGTTATCAGCAATCCAGTTTTAACTGGTTATTGGTGCCAAAATAGAGTTATCAGTGCAATAAGCACCGAAAATCGCCAATTTTCAGTTACCGGCAATTTTCGCTTATTATCAAGTCGTCGGAATGGAATCCCTGCTGATAACCAGGGAAGTATATAAAATATTTCATCAGTGCTACTCTCACCTCATTAATGTTACTCGTTACCTCCGAAGAAAAATACCTCAATAACTAGTTGGTTACTTAAGCTATATAACCAGATGATGTTTACATCTGTTATTATAGGAACACAACCATATCTGAGGCTGGTGTGTTCAAAATGGTAAAAGTTTGTTTCAAAATAGGACAGCTTTTAAAAGCCGATTTACATTTCATACAATCAAACCACTGCTCTGTGATATGGTCTTTTTCAGTTATCAGAGGCCACGATCTTGTAGATAACACAATTTTCTTCTAACAAATTTTTAGGCTTGTATCAGAAGTCCACTACCTTAGACTGATGTTCAGGACTACCTAGAGCAATGGTTTGTCCACAAAAACATAAAATTTATCTTTAAGAGTTTTCATATTTTGTTTCAGAAGCCCTATCTGTGAGGTTTTCTAGCAGTCACTTTCAGCTTTCAGATGGGGGTCCATCCTTCCAAACACTCTCACTTCAAAACCCAGCCAGCCTCTGCTAAAATGTTACTTATAAAAATGACTTGAGTATAGTATGTGAGATCCCTTACATGTACTTACGATATACAATGTAATTTTCATAATTATTATGACAAGTATAAATTTACAATATTCCATGGAATATCGTATATCTATTTAAAACCATCTCTCAAAATAGGTTTTGATTTGAGCAAGATTTTTTCATGAACTACGGTTTATATTTCAAATAACGTTAATTGTCATCAAATTGAAATGTATCTAAAAAAATGGTATATTATAGTCAAAATTAATTTCACGAGAATATCCTGTACAGCACTTCAATACAGAGTTTAAAGCAAAAAAATGGCTGGGGAAATTCTTTACCAGTTTAATGATTTTTTAATACTAGTTCAATTTAAACATTATTGTACTGTAATTACAGCATAAAACATGATTCTAATAACGTAACACCCATCTTGAAATCTCGTGTGAAAACTGCTAGAAGGTTTTACAAAACTATAAAAAGAATGTTTTACTTGAATGTATAAAAAATATCAAGCAGTTAACCATTTCTATGAATTACACAAACAATCTAGAATTGCAGTGTCCCTGTTCTTTTATGATGATGTTGTGAGGTGAGTAACCGGCTGCTAACACTCCAGTCCTTTACTGAGTGCTACTCACGTAAGTTACGGAAACCTTTCTATGTTTCTATGCAGGTACTTAACATGCCATTGTGGGAATATATATATATATATATATATTATATCTTGTTCTTTATTTTTCTCTCTTGTTATTTATCAAACAAATCTGATTCACTTTGAAGAAACTAGTGGGGATTTTTCACACGATCAGCTATCGCACCAATCCTTACGATGGCAATTTTTCTAAGCAGACTGTCTGGTTTCAAACTGTGTACATAAACTTCTTCCAGTCTGTGACTTTTTCTCTGTAGATGAGCCAGTCACAGGCATAATCAATCAACCATCTATCACAGTCATTTGTAAAATCTGGAAGCATTTCGGTACTTGCCGTTGTACTCCTTGGATCTTAATATTTTTTCATTTTCCCTTACCTGAGTCAGGACCTGAATATTTATTACCTGTAGCCAAGTGCATTATAAACTATCGTCCTGTTTAAACTTCATAAAATACAGATTGTTAATTAGCTTTCATGGGAACACATAAGCAATCCCACATAACATACTGAAAATTTCATTCTTATATTTACTTTAACTGATGTAAACTATGATGAGCATTACTATGCATGGCACATATCTAAATCTTTAAGGAAGCATAGTAAAGATGGTACTTTTTACATTCTCATTACTGGAAAACACATGGCAATGTAGGAAGTCTTTTTATTTTTATTTTTGTAAAACACCTTTAACAGGAAAAAACTGATAAGCATATGCTTGTAAAGCAATATCCTAGATCCTTAAAATAATTAAATTTATCTTCATAAACAACGCATGCACAGGAATGCTCATAAAATACATGATGAAGACATACGCATATGTATATAAATATGGTAGCTACCACATAACTTGTAATCGTAAGTTAGCTTATACGTAGTCTATTAAGCCTACTATTTACAGCTGTAAAATTAGGACCTAAGGTTATCAAGTAAACTGCTTGTTATGTCATGGTTATCCATGCCATTAAATCAACTCTAATGCTCGTGCAAGCATGCAAACTGAAGAAGCAAGGAAAGCAAAAATACACCAGTTACAAAAAAGCACAAAAAAAATGGACATGCAATTTTAGAAAAAAAATTCACACCAAATAGAAAATTTGGGAAATATTTTTTCTTTTGCTAAATCAAACGCCTCTTGTGTTGATGCTCGTAGGCTTCGAGAACTGAAAATCATCATCACCTTCAGCTTAGCAGCAAGACAGAAGAAAATTTCTTTTTTTTTTCCAAGTAATTTTTTTTGGACGAAAAACTAACAAACCAGAGTAGCAATGAGGCAGGACACCCCTCAAGAAAATGAGTGAGACACATCACCAAATACGTAAATTGAATGCGGCTGCAGAGTAAAAACTTTTTTTTTTGGTATTGCTAAGACACACAAATATATTTGTAGACTGTTTAGACTCATGCCAAAAAATCTTGACATGAAAACCAATAGGTATTTTGGACCAGGATTCTCATGATGTTTTTTCTTGTGTGCTTTACAATCAAGAGAGTCTGAACATTCTAAAACTTTACAATGAACTTTACAATGAGCTTGGGGGCAAGGGGAGGAGGGGGGGCTAGTCAACATGTAAACTTGACAGTTTTTATGTCTGAAGAAGTGCGATTATCTCCGTTACTCGCCAATAGAATTTGACAAACATTAAGTTCGTTTTATACCTTTTTGGTTTGACAGTAATGTAAACAATACTGAAGAATACCATCTATATAAAATGAGCTTATTGAATTTGAAGTTCTACCATGGCAGGTAACTAGAGTAAACCACATCTCCAGGTATATTTGAATTCTCATAGACACCTCATTAAATCATTAAATCAATAATTCAAAACTCTTTCATTTCTGGCTAATGTCATTTTCACTTGAAACTAGCAACAATTCACTCTAGCCAATTCTAAAATCTGATTCAAAATATTATAAAATCAAGTGCCATGAGAATTTTCTGCTTTTGTTTCTGTGAGACTGAAAAGAAAGCGGTTTGACGCCATTAAAAGCAAAAAAATCTCTCTGCGAACACTAATTGAAGCTATTGAAGGTCTTCAAAAGGAGGTTGGGTGGGGGAGAACTTGCTATCATCAAAACAGCAACAGGAAAAATCCACGAAGCATTGAATGAAGAGCTAAGGGATGTGTCCATATAAAAACTTACAGGTCTTTATCAGTTTCCTCGTGAGAGAAGTAAAATAAAACAGGTTAGATATACTCGGGTATTCCGACGGGGAAAGGCAATAGTACCGATAACTCCCTCATGCACATCGGTTGTTTGACTTTCTTTCGGTTTTAGTATGACTACAATAAATACAGAACTGCAAATAGCTACATCAGAGACTCTAAAATACAGTTGTATATTATGCAATAAGTCAACAATGTAAATAGTAATGCCATTATAATGTTATGTAGTCAAAGACTCTGCCTCACTCTTATATCACAAGTAACTCCTCTCTTATCCGATTTGATTTTCGACTGGCGTGGAATAAGCATGTGACATCTGTGCTCATATTAGTGTTGGCTAAACTGGAGTACTGTACTTTCTAGATTTGTTCAATGCAAAGGATATTTCTTCAGGTCAAACAGATTTTGCATAACTTAAATATATAAAATTTCAATATTTCATCTTTTGGATTTAACACTTGAAAGCAAGACCTTATTAGATTTAACATATTTTGAGCTTTTAATCTTGTTAAGTATTGTAGTATTGCAAATGCTACATGCAGTACAGTATATATATACCCATCATACTGTATCATAAACTAATTTCTTCACTACAAGAACAGCATGACAATCTACTTCAAACTTCTAAGGAGTCCAAATGCCTGGAGGCTGGTCTAATTTCTGCGCAATGTATTCATACATTTGCTTTGCAGAAGTAAACTTCCTTTCTCTTCATAAGGGAATTCTAAAGCATCTCAAAGTAGCAGCACTGTTACATCAAATGAGAAAATTGTTATAGACATGGAAATAAAAAAAATATTAAGCCAACTTGAAAGTTCTTATAAGTGATTACTGTAAACCTAACTTGATAGGGTACTCAATATTTCAGTTAAAACTATTTTTGGAATGAAAAAATAATAAAAGACTTAAATGTAATCTTTTTAACTATGAGAATCCTCTAACATCAGATACTGAATACAAATACGTACCTGACCATATTCTTCTTTATGACATAAAGTTACATTATATAAAATATGTATATATAATTCTTCCTCGCTAATTTCTATGAAATGTAAATTATTTAAGGTGTCAGAGGAATATACATTGGAAGCATAATACATCAAGTTTCCACACTTCTAACCTCAAACTCATCCATGTGTGAGACCAAAGAATAATTAAATATAAATTAACAAATTCCAATCACTAAAACATTGAAGACATCAAATGCAAAACCAGGACCTGAAGAAATACTTGTTGATATTCTGGGTCAAACCCTACAGACTAGATCTTTGACATGTACTGATTACTGTAGTGTTTCTCAAGCAGCATGAAAAAAAAACTTCATAAGTGTTGAGGTAGATAAAAGAAAGTGAGCAGAGTCCTATCCAGCAGAGTGTTAGACTAAAGAACGCAGCCCAGTCCGAGTCTACCATCAGGAGACTTACTTGTCCAGGAGTTTGCGCATCTCCTCTGTGCTCTTGGTAGCCTTCACTGCAAGAGGAAAGTTGCTGTTTTGAGAACCAGCCAAAACGGTCATTGTTGGTGACTTTTTTTATTTAAAAAACATCCCAGCCTTCCTTGCAGTCTATATAGGATGTGTCATTGAGAATTTTATATAAAGTATGAAACAGAAGAGGAGCGGGAGACCTTGGTTCATAAAAGCTTTATTATATTATCTTTAATTTTTGAAAAGACCAAGAGCAATCACACAGGCTCCAAAAATTAATACAGAGCAGAAATTTATTATTTTTAAGTTCAAGATGACCCTAAATGTGCAATGAGTCCCCCAAAAGAATTGCCCAAAAGGAAGTCATTCTTTTTGGTTCTCTACACTGAGAAGATGGGTATCCATTCAGTTAACAAACTGGCTACTGAATGTGTGTGTGACATTTACTGAGGATAAAAGTTAAGTTCTAGAAGATTTTAAAACAAGGAACATCACATCAACTACACACTGGGATGTTGATATAAACCAAGTGAACAGCTTATTTGACTTATAAAATAAAATGTTAAAATTCACATCAATACATTAGCATACTTAACATTATTCCAAACATAATTAACAAACACAAGTGCCTTAACAGTTTGCTGTCAGTATTACTGTAACTTAACGGATACCATCAACTTTCCATTACCATTCTCTGCCTTTCTACAATACACATACACGGCCTATCAGGCTCTGATTATATAATCATATTAATACTGTACTCAGTTACTCAGGAATAAACTAATAGCATTTACGTACACGCTGACATCAAATTACTAACAGGTAAAGATATTTTGTTTCATGTTTACTTTCTTCTGTCAACCAAAGACATTGACAAATTTATTCTGGAAAACATTCAACATACAAGCATTCAGATTGCACTCTCCCACTCTTGTCAGAACTTATGGTCCCTTGCATGATTGTTTTAGTACTTCTAAATCTGCACGATTTGAACAAATTTGCATCTTTGTATACTAGACTGACATCTTTCGCACATACAAGTAAAATATAAAAAAGGGTTGTTACTTACTTTCAAATAACTCATGTGATTTATTAACCATAAAAATTACTTACATCCTTTATACAGTTAATGTCTCACAGGCTTACCTCATACAATACAGATTTATACAACAACTGTTTGCATCACGTTATGCCACACCGCTTCTCATCTTTCACCAGACATTCATCTTCACAATCGATACACCAACATTTAGAGGAATACATCCCCGTTCCTTCTTTTCAATTATAGCAGTACTACCTTTAGAGTGACACTAGCATTTGATAAAATAAGCCCCAATACACACTACCACATTCTTCGCAAACTTTATGAATACATGTGACACAAATGAAATAGTTTATCTAACTCTTTACTTCTCATAATCATCACTGAATCAAATAAGACATACAAAACATTTTATGATTCCCTACTTATGAGATTTATTTAGGATGAATCCGCAATACAGTGCAAAGAACTTGAGCCTGAAGTTTCTGTAATGTTTAGTTATTTTTCTGTACTGTTTACTGCTCTGCAATGAGTTGCTGATTTTTCCTACTGGTGTTTAAAAATCTCTTCAGTGACCAGGTGATGACCAAGGGCATGATTTAAGAGATAACAAAGGTAAACTGGACAGGAACTTCAGTTAGTACTTACCAACAAAAATGCCTGTAGCAGTAATAAAGGTCATCAAAACATTTAAATTGACAAATCATCCTATCCTATAAATGGCCATCAAAACTGTGCAAGTAATCTAGCCTATGATACCTGTCACCTGTTTGAAACCTAGATTTCTCTTGCTTCATCTTCTTGTGAGAGATGAAAGGAAATCACAAGCTAGTTACCTGTAGAGGTTTTCTTCAGGCAATCAATTTCTAATTTTCATCAAGAATAAAGTAAATGGCAAACACTTGAAATCTAGATGTACTTGTTCCAAGGCGTGGGAAGAAAAAACTATATTTTTGGGCATATGATGAACAATCAATTAATACGTAGCATGATCTATGCCAAACTACATTTACTAGAAGACTCAATACTGTTAATAATAAAATCAGAATTTGTTTTCCCTGCCTGTTGCATGAAATGACATTTAATTCTAATATTTATTGATGTCTGAGAAATTACAAAGAAACCTTTATCATCAACGACCAAAACTAATAAAACAGATGAGACTCTCACAAACCTTTCCCAAAGAGAGATCATATGGATCATCTAGTGTTAATTCTCAGACACCTCCTTTGTTCATCCTATCAGGATGGTTACGTTTTTTTGTTAGTACAAAAGCAATTACAATAACTGAGAATTCATGCAGAGAAATTAAATTCAACTTTTTTGTATTGTGTTCTTCCCCACTGCCGTTGTTTTTTTTTTTATGAAATTTAAAACACATTACAGAACCACAGAGGTAAAAAAAAAGTTAGTTAAAAAGTACCCCTGAATATCAAATTGATAAGAGGGTAAACTACTATGCCCTCAATTTTATCTTTACCCTACCAACATAATTTTGCATTCATGAGCTAAAAATGTGCACTGCTGATTAAACTATGAGTGAGTAGTATATTCATCCAACTGATGCACAAGAAATTTAACACTATACTAAATTTCATGAACATTACTCTAATGCAATAACTTGAAAATTTAATATCTATACTGAATACTGTTCAATCTAGATGGCATAATCTAATTTGCTTCTCATTACTATTCTGAATTTATCTATTTTGTATAAATGAATAGCAGTGATTAATAGGACCTATTCTCATAAATACCCCTCAAACCTCTGAGAGCATAAAAATTTCAAATAGTACCAAAGCTGATAAATATGCATTTGCCTAGAATACAGGTTAAGCCAGATTTATACTATATGGTATACGTATATAATGTATGCACGAGGCATGTGAACAGGCAAAGGCTTCACCATGCACGCTCAGATGCTGCACAATGACAAGACAGGGAAGAGGATCTTTATACGTAGCAGTTGGCTCTTGTATCGCAGTGCAACGTAGTTTCATATTATACTGCCCCAGAAGTTAATACTACATGCTGTGCTCTTCCATACATTCTGCTCAAACAATAAGTAGAAGCGGAATATTTTAGAAAACAAGAAAATATTTCAGCAAATAGTTTCTTTTAAAAAACGGGAAAATATTTCAATAAACATCGTTTTCAAGAACTTGAAAACACTTGAGAAAACAAAGTCTTTTAGGAAAAAAATGAAATAAGAGGTTCCCATTTTTTCCACAAGTCTGACTCTCCTCTGTGACCCTACATTGTTCTAATGAATTTTTAAAAACTTTTGGATCTGAAACTATTAATCAACTGAGCAACAAGTTTTTGTGATATTGAATTATATCCCTTTGTACAATGAACATCCACATGTAATCCGCATAAACTTAGGCATACTGATTTTGTCCCACCATTCATCAATGCAAACAATTTTATACAGCTCTATTTCAATGCACTCCAAATCAATAACCATCCACAAACAGGACAAACTTACAAAAGCTAGACTTCTTCTCACCAAAAACTTTTTAGTAAAAGGGACTTTGTCTTATAAACAAATGGTTCACTCATAAAATCTCACAGCCAACAAACTTGCAGTGTATTAGACTTGTCAATTTCTTCCCAACCACACAGTATCAATGAAATGTCATTCACCAAGCACTATTTCACATGCAATAATGCATTCACACATCCTGAGCTCACTCTCTGTTCCTAATTTCATACCTGCACTGAGAATTAACATACACTGATCTTTTACAGTAATACTCTAATTACAGATAACACTTTCACGGTACTCCACAGAATATATATATATATACACATATACGACAAAGTTGCTACAATAAAGACACTTAGGGGATAGTACTGAAGCAATTCTTTATATTTGTGCAAAAGGAACTCAGAATGGTTAGCACAACAGTCCATCTATAAGACAGGTCGGACTCTTTTACTAAAATTTAAACACCCGGATTAAAAAGGCTTAGAGGAAACGATCATTCATCTCAACATGAGTAGACAACAAAAAATTTTATTCTTCGGATATATGAATCTGTTGTTTTAGGTTTTGTAGTTTCAAATACAAAGGGAATACCACAATGTTATTACTGTGTGGAGAACATCAGTAACGGAAACTAACGTTTGGTGAAATTTATACTGTCATAGTGATTCATATTTCCCAATTATCACTTGTTCCCAGAACTCTCATAAAAATTAAAATGGCTGTAAGACAGGGAACTACACAAAATTAATCTACTAGCTCTTTTATTCATGTGTAACCTATTATACCACAATTAATCAGTATTGTTTTTGCATACTTAATTAGTTCTTAGAAATAAAATTTGTCTTAGCATTTCATATCTTTCATAATACTTTATGCAACGCTAACGTTGCTTATATTTCGCAAAAATTTTATTACTGTACATGGGAATAAACATAGCCAATAATTTCAGCTTATTTACAATCTGTTTATTACTTAAGCTACACAATTAACCAAATCTAATGAAAAACAAGAATGAATACCAATCATAAGTAAATAAGCAAGGTACTAATTTTTATTTATCCATCTTACATGAATCAGAACTTTGTATTCATGAAAAAAGTAAAATTCACTGGTATCTACCTAAAATTTAGGATTTCGCTTAAGTATCTTCGCAGTGACTTTCCACCAACATACTTCATTTGAATAAGATACTACTATCATTCTTATACAAAAATCATTAATGCTAAGCTTGGGAAGCCAACATTAATGTTTGTTCTCTAAAACCAAAGAAAAAAGCTACATCTGGTTCCCCAGTTAAACTTTTGACACAAAGACTGCCAGATGAAATGATCTAACCTCTGCCTTTTTTGGTGAAAGAAAAACATGAAATGATTCCATTTAGGGTCACCTGCACACTTACATTCACATTGTAGTGAAAAATATAAGAACCAAAGAAAAAGACAAGAAAAGTTCATGCTCAGCATGCATGACTTCAGCTAATTTATAACAGTGTACGTTGCAGTGGTCACAACCGCTATTATCACACTGGTCATCAAGTAAGCAAAAATAATCTGCATTAAATCTAGGTAAAAATAAATACATCTAATAATAAAGAGCAGGAGACAAGATATATTTACCAGACAGAATTCCTGAGAATACTACACAGGGCCCTTCATTTGACTTTTGTGACCCAAAACTATTCTAGTAAGTTTCTGAGTCACAGAGTCAATGTAGCTTACACTGTACCCTCCCCTACTTTTAACAGTAAATATACATGCATGAGGTCCCAGTAATGCAGGATTTTGTATCCTTCTACATACTGTATGTGTTCCTACTTGACAAAGCCATCCGTACTAACTCCTAGGTGTTGACCGGCAAAACTACTATAGTAGTACGTATTTGTGTTGTCTACTTCTAAAAACAAATGTATAAAACTATCTGTTGCTGAATATGAGTTGACACTTATTACCTAATATCTATTGATGTTTTTGTACCTACTTTACACTATTAGGTTGTAATTAGCAAGACGTCACTTTAAAATGCTTCTGGAGGCAATATTGCACCGATGCTTTGGCACTAATAATGTTGCAAAGAGTTGACATCAGTGTCAGAGCTTTTAATTGCCAGTTTTGTTCTAAATTCCGGGTGACATTATAAAAATTACTCATTTGAAGGTCATAATGATATTGCACTTTTACCGATGACCCGTTTCCGTCTTACAATTTAATTACAGAAGTAGATTCATTTTCCCTTATGGGTCTAACTATTACTTCTGAATTACTATAAAATAATTATGAACATTTTCTGCATCATGGTTGCATTACAGTGCTATCTGATTCATTTTTCTTCACTAGGAAACTTTTAAAAATTTTTATATTATATTTCATATTCATAATTAGTCTTTTATCTAAAATAATTCATGTTTTTAATATTATTCAATATGTGGCTTCAGGGTTATTTTTACCCACTTAATGATCTTGTGAACTGACTTATGTAACTATATTATGTACATTTCTGTATTACTTCAAAGAGCAATTTCAAGTGACAGACATTAACCATAACCATTTTAAATTTGAAGTTTTGTTCTTCCTAATTATCATGGTTTCTGATATAAAAAATGAAATACAGCTGCTTTCTAAACACTTGATAAAAAAAACTGAAAATTAAATTTATAAACAATTCAAGTGTGATGCTTCAGCAACTGAACAGCTTGGCACAAATTAATTTCACAGTAGTCCCAGCACTGTACGTATTATACTAGTTAACAAGAAAATGTACTTAAGGCAATTAAATTTAATCCTGAGTCAACTAAATTATAGAAAACAGTGATGACAAGCATGACTGTATTCGGTTAAATAAACACTACACTATTTATTGAAGAGTGTCAACTATACCTATAACTAATATCCATTGCAAAAACTACCAACTAATTAATGTCACATGATAATCAATAATATTTATAGCCAGCTATACTTCATTCTCATATGAATTTATATAAGGTCTAAGGAGGTTTGTATGATACAACTGCTTGATGAGATTCAGAATTTATGGTACTGATAGAACAACAACTTCTGAAAGAATTGTTAAATTTCATCAAGACGTTCTAACACGAAAAGATACAAAGCACAGCTGCCAATGCTAAATACTAATCACGGATAAAAAAACAAATTAGTAAACAAAGCAAGAAAATAAATGCCGCAGCTTATGCTATGAAGTTTTGGGGGAAAACTTGCTCAACAAAACGAAGCTCTTGACTAACACTGGACCATCAGGACATTCACATAACTCTGCCACTGCCAAAAATGTGTAAGAGCAGATGGGGAGACTAAATCTGAAGAAGCTGTGACAAGTAACAGTGGGACTTGTTCATTCCAAGAAGGGGAAGACTACATAATCAATTTTGTTGTCAGAAAAAAAATAATGTGTGGTGCTACATCTAACATACCTGGGTTAACTTGTACGTTATGTTTTTCTGTGGAAAACATAGCATGATGACTAAGAATTATGCATGGCTTATGTTTTTTTCATTAGCAATGATCAGGATGAATGTCAAGTATCAGAGAACGTTTACAATACTGAAAACAGATATCTAGAGAGAAGAAATTTTACAAAGGTTTACTTGCCTGTCACACAAATGGTTTAACTTGAAAACTTGGTTAATCTAAGTAATTTATACCTTACATTAAAATTAAAAAATGAAACACCATGAAAATTATCTTAAAAATATTACCCAAACTACACAGTACACTGTTTCAAGAAAAGAAGAAGAAATCTACTTTTGAGGAGAGAAATATGTTGTGCATTTGAGAAAAATGTGCATTCCAGGTAAAATCTTACTTAATATAACCCAGCAACTTATAATGTAGCCAGTGATTTAAAAATTAATTTTTTTTAGCTTGATTGTCAGGTAGAGAAGCAAAACCTGTAGAATTAAGTCAATTAAATCCTAATACTACCACATAACTGCAGTAATTAATACAATACTGGCTACATTACAGTTGGACTCTCACAGCTGAAATGACAGAAATGTAGAATGATAATAACAAGCAATTTTTTTTCAACCCTGGCTCTCTTTCTCTATCTCTCTGTGATATTTAGTCCTTGTTTGGAAATGTTTATACAATGCTCTCAAGAATATCACTTTATAACCTATTTTGAAAGACTCACACTCTGGGAAATAAAGAGAATAATATTACGTAATCACTAAACATTATTATTACTAGTCTTTGCCTTACCCTACAACAATAACAATCTTTCCATGAAAGTGTAGAAGCACGATCACGATTTACAAACCTCCGTAATTCCGCTGTACGAGGTCGTGGTCACACTCAGCTTCAGAGAACTGATTGGAGGCCGTGGAGTTGTTGGAGTCGTTCAAGGAGGATCCGAGTCCTGAGGAATCCAGAGGCAGGTCTCCGTTGCGAGGGGGAGGGGGTGGGGGTGGCTCGGGGGATCCATGTCCAGCGCTTCCAGAGGTGCTGCCACGGTTCACTGGAAGGGCAGGGAAACGTCACGTGGCGAACAAACGAACGGCAGTGATTTCCATCGTCGAGAAACGTGTAGAATAACAATAGCGCCTCAACTTAACTCAAAGGTAAGTCGGTTAAAATACGACGTCCGTTAAGTGACAGGTTTCGGGTAAGTCCATTAAGTAACAAGTCCCTTGAGTAACAAAGACCCCTTGTCACTTGAATATTTTATAGATATCTAATTCACTGTTCCTAACATAATCTAACCTTACCGTTAAATTCAAGAGATTTAATTAAATGTGTACCACATCTACAAGGCAAAATGGTACCACATAAAAAAATTAATCAAAATAATGTAACTTATAAGTACATAGATCCATTAAGTTCAGGTTCATTGAGTTGATAGGTTACTGTAGAGACTTTACCCAGAATGAAAATCACATTTCATCAATTTCTATTTCTGCACTGACATTAAAGATTAAAAAGTGACTTAGGAAAGCAACAGAATTTAATAAAAAAAACTTTCCTCTTAATTCTTAATGCATTCATCAATTTCTCTAACATGTCATCTGCACTGTAGTTATAAAATGCACTTGGTTAAAATCTGCATATATGACTTGCTGCTGATTTAATGAAGCAAAAGTTCTCATTGTAAACATTTTCACTAAGTTCATGAAACGAATCAAGGTAGCAACTTCAATTCTTTTACCAAAGAATATCTGAAAAAATTAGAATCAAACTTCTGCTGGAATAAATTGATGGTACACACCATATTCATTTCACAAGCAAATGTAGATGATACGTATTGCACTTTTCTTTAAAGCCTGTATGAAAAGACATTTGATAGACTTTTGACTCGTTATTCAAATATCTTGATGCCTTCTGTGAGGTTTAGAAAGAGAAATATACCTAGCTATCATTCAGCAAAGAAACTGACACCGTCAAGTTACTTTGCAGTTCTCAAAAGTACAAGGCAAATCTAATCTAGGTTACCAAATGTCTCTAAATAAAAAAAAGATGCAATCACAAAACACTAAGGTATTGAAAACTTCAAATAAAATAGCACCTGAGATTACAAAGGATTAGAAAGTTTAGTAAAAGTGAAGTCAAAATAGAGCTATATTGTCTACTCAAACTGGAGATGGGGAGTTGGTTGATCTACTAAACCTTTCACAATTCATTCCAAAACACTGCTAATTAACAGTTTCATTTCTTAATTAATTAATTAATTTTACTACTAGAAAAGAAAATTTATAAAAGGTGAAAATCCTTGCCTAATCGTTAAGAACAACTTTGACAATTTATTTTGATAACCTGCCCTGACCATCATATCATTAATGGAAAAAGACTAAATGCTGATTTACTTAGATGCCAATATCTTTTTAAATAACCCATGTAAAAAATGCACTGTTAGCGTATGTATTTTCACCTATTGCTAATCAATTTCTCAAAGCCAATCTTTCCATTTGCAATCCCAATATGTATATATATAGTTACAATGTGGTTAGTCTGAGGTTAATCACACCACACAGCAATCTACCTCATTTCAACAAACCACACTGTAGCCTTATGCCGCCACTTACTGAAGAACCTGCGCCTCTTGGGCCGCGAGCTGGGGAAGCCGTTGGAGGTCGCTTTGGGATTAGGACCACCATCTTGAAAGGGTCCAATTGATATAACTTTTAAAAAGTCATCTTGTACATATATGGCTGGTCGTAAAGGTTAAAATATTTCATCTGATCATTACCTGTGTTTCTATCATCCAATTTTCTAAAGGACTAAAAGAAGAGTGTTGGAGAGCATAAAATAACTTATATGTATTGTGCAATCACAATTGAATACACAGTACTCTGCATAATATACATGAACTGAAGTATGGCACTGTATATACTAAAAAACCCAGATACTGGGGCTAAGAGAGCCACAAAGAAGTCTAGAAAGGAGAGAAGAGATTGGGGTGAAATGGAACAGCTGAAAATACTATCATGAGAGGGTAAAAGAGAAAACTGGGGAAATGAAAAGTAGAAATTGTAATTACAGTATTTAAAAAAGTATGCATGCACATGTACACAGTTATACCATTAACTGGGGAAAGCAGTGTAATATATTCAATTTAAGTAATACAAGCACTAAGAACAAGACAAAAAACTCTGAAAACCTTAGAATCAAATTATGTTGAACATATGTGGTACCATGTATTCTAAAGTTATTTTAATCATGCTTTTTAATTATCTTAAGTTTATTTGCTTCATTCCACCATCTTTCTTGAATAAATCAATGCTATCATGACTTGAAAAGTCTATTCTGCTGCTCTGTCATTTTATAAATGTACCTGAACCCCTAACTTAGAACTTTTGGCTTTCTACTGTTGCTATTTTCTGTCTCTTCTTTTGTTTATTGTTGTACACTATGTCAGATTCACTAACTGCAGTTTTTATTCTTATTTACTATACGAACAAAACATCCTGAATCTTCAGAAAACTGCTTCGCTTACATCCTTTCATTTTTCTAATATCGCCAGTCATTTTTCTAATATTGCCATTGAACAAGAAGAAAATATCAATTTCCTTATTTCACTGGTTTTCAGGTATTTCCTTAGCAGTATTAATGCATAAATAAAATGTTCATTATTGTTTGTAGTTGCACAGTTCCTCGTATATAGTAGTAACTACAGTGTTCTAATTCACTGATGATACTAATCATTCAACTTTCATTCAGATCTAAGTTAAATCCAGCAAAATTTACATCAACAAATCATTAATAAAGTCCCATTTTCTCCTTTACACTTATACTAAAGTTTTAGTACTTTAGCTGTACTGGGTTGTGCTCCAATCTCTTCCATAACAAGTGGTGCCTGAAGTGTTGATTCGCAAAGATTAACCAGTTGGGAAGCCAGATTCCCAAAGTCTGTTTACAGTTTTATTAAAGCTGAAGCACTATACCAACAAAGCTGGGCTTAAGCTCTGTTTTCACCCATGTATGTTGGTCTGCATGGTACCTAAGGGGTCCTCAATTATTTTTTTTAAAGTCTACCATAAACTGGATCTTCATGACAAATACTAAACTCAACAATCCAGATCCTGTGAAGATGGAGGATGCATCTTGGATAAGAAACACTACAATCAGACTGAAAAATAGAGTGAGAACTACATAAAAAGATGTTAAACTCACTAACAAAAGGACACAGTGATGGAAAGAATTATTACCAAGTACAGTACTGCACATCAACTTTGAAACCTAGCAGTATTAAACAGACTCCTAAGGGAGCAAGTTTTCCTTGCATTGCATTCTATCCTATCAACTGGTGTTGCTCACATCCGAGGCTAAATATTTCTACAGATATGCAGCTATACGTACTCATGCGCTTAGCAGTGCCAGACTGGGAGACGGAGTCAATGGCACGTGCATAGGGTCCGCCACCAGAGTAAGTAGATCCTCCATACTGGTCACTTTCTTCATCGGAGCGAGCGGGGTCATCATACGTTGGAGAGAAGGTTGAGCTGCTCATGCGTGAAGTGGCCATGTCATCAGGGACAGTGGAATAGTAGGTGCTGCTTGGAGGCTGTAGATGGGAATTCTATGAACATCACGCATAAAATCTTCAGTAATGAATCTGATAGAGCATTTTACTTATAAATACTACATGGATAAATAATATAATACGACTACTCACAAGACACTTTTCTCCTTGCAAAACCATGTTTTTCCATTGGAGAATTTTACAGAAAATCTAACCATATGTACTGCATAGTAGTACAAAATAGTTCTGATATATATAAATATAAAGCTATAAAATCATTCTTATATTCAATCCATAAATTATTTTCAACTTAGAGTACTTTCCTCATAAATCATAATTTTCACTTGAGCACATTCATAAAATAAAGATGTCTTCATATACTGTCTAGTTTGAGGAACTCCAGCTTTACAATGAAGAAATTAGATGATTTTTTATTTATTTGATAAAGGTCTCAACATTAAAATGTCTAAAAATAGTATTTTTTTACATGTACATGTATACAGCAGTGATCAGATACTGCACTCAAGAAACTAAATTCTCAATTATTACTATACTCCATCTACTGTGCAACAATGTTTGTAAACCAGTTCAAGAAATATCTGCAGCTTATGGCACCTATATAATGATCAATCTTCAGGGGATCACTATGTTTCCCTTGACGTTACTCATCTCAGCCTAACATGTCATACAACAAGCATCTCTACATAAGCCTGGGTCTTCAGACCCAGCCTCCTGCTACAAGTTACAGCAACGCTGCAGTACACAAGATTTCTTGGGGGTAAATCAACAAAGGAAACACTGCAATAGACACTTACACCACCAGGGCCATATTCCCCAGCTACACATGAGTAGTAGTTGCCAGATCCGTGACGGGGCTGCAAGCAAGAGACACGCAAAATTAGGAGATTGGGTTACTTGGCTCTATTATTCTGTTATGTCAAGGGGGGTCAACCGTTTTGGGGGGGGTGTCTCACAGCCAGGCTTTAGAGGGACAGCTCCGGAAGATGTTTGACAAAACAGACGTAAAAACAAACTTAATATCAGTCTGAGAAAATTTGGTTAATGATTACGCTGTGACATTAGAGTGGTTACTGAGAGAAGCCTTTTGCAAGCTTGGACTGGGAACTTAAAACCGAGAAGCATAACAAATATCAGCAAGATGTTGAAACTAAATTCTTAGTGAAGTTAATCAGTACCTAATGGGGTAGAATATCAATTCAAAATGCCTGAATCAAATACTGAACTTTGAAATTCTTTTACTGAACGTCAATGAAAATTATGGAATAATGAAATTGTTATGGAGAGAGTATTTTCACCTAAGATTCATTCATTATGTTACAGTACAAGACTGGAACAAAATACATGGGTGGAAACACATACATTATTCAAACTATGCAAATTTATCTTCATCAAAATGAAATATTTATGCACGCAAACATGTATATACAACATATATTTGCAAATTATGCAAATATATATATACAACATATATTGTATATATATATATACAGATTCATAAATATTACTTTGTCTGAAAAGGGGTATTTTTAGCATGGCTTCAGCCAGCATTAGAAAACTCAACCATCTCCACTAAAGCAATCCTTACTTGGAAACAATTCTCGGTGTTAAGGATATGACTGTCATTCAAATTACTTTCTAAAACAACTTTGTGAACAAAATAAAATCACCATCCCACTTTAAATTCTGTCACTGTTATTTTTGCAACTAATGAACTCGATCTCAAATGCTTTGAATCTAAGTTTCTTCCCTCAGATAGCAAGGTCTATTCTATACCTTCTTTCCAATCTTTTTGATCTTTCACTCTGTGGGACACTGAAGAATAATTCAAAGGCATCTGACAAAATCACGCCCGGGGATCTGTTAGCCCAACTACTGTACACCTGCCTATGACCACCCCCATTCATGAACACTTCTAGTCATTATGTATCTATTTTATGTCTGTTATTCCTAATGGCACAACAATTGCTTCATTTCCTAAAATTATCTGTCATGATTCTGTTCTCCCATTCACACCCCTCACCTCTGTTTCAATCCCCTCAGTCACTATTTATCCAGAACTCTGATTTTTAAGACCATGCACTAACAAAAAGTCCAAACCTGAAGACAGTGAAGTCTAGGCCTCTCTGTCATCAAATTTTCTTATTTATTAATAATATTACTGCAATCCTTCCTCTCTCCTCCATGAGCATTCTGGATTTTTAAATGACCTGATTTACTTAGCATTTTTCATCATGTAAGTTGAATAGTAGCCATATATATCACTGAATAGAGTGCCAATATCATATTCTGGTGGCTCTATTTGTTTTTTCCTCTTAGCTGAATCAAACTTAGCCGGTCTGATTGAAATCTTTGCCTTCACTTATTGTTCACGGCCTCCTCTTCTTCACCCTTTCTACAGCACACGTACCTACCCTCCCAAAGTTTCACAGAGCCAAAGGAGTGCGTTCCTCTTTCATGTGACAGAGTAAACCCTCTTTACTAATTTCTTTACCTGTTTTCAGAAGATGAAAAATCTTTGTATAGCCTGACACAGCAACTGCCTTCCCTCTACATCCAAATGATTAACAAGACCATAATTAGATCTTCTTTTTCTGACAAGATCATAATTAGATCTTCTTTTTCTGAAGTCTATAACATTCCACCTTTGAAGAAACTGATTTATAACTTCCACTGATCTGGCAGCCTGTAGGCAGTGGCTAAAGGTGCAAAACTTTGGTCATTAAAGATAAATTCTAAATCTACAAGATTAACCTTCAAGAAACCCAGGAGGCTTTTTTCAACTTTATTTCTAAAGAGGCAAACTATCAAATACAAAACCAAAAATAAAAAACCATAAAAAAAGCCAGTTGTTCAAAGTTAAAGATGTTTATCCTATTATATAAACTGCATCCATAACAGGATACAGAATCACTATTACAACTAGAGAGATTACCAAACTCATGGATATACTATCCAGCCACTTTCTATATACAGTCGCCAACTAAAAATTATTTTTTCTAAGCGTGTTGAAAAGTTTCCCAAGAGAATGACATGTTACTGAAGATGGCTGTTTTCCTTAGTGACGGGAAATTATCGCACCATACACAAATATATACATATATTTATGTACACACATATTTCACTTCCTTCTAACAAAAACAAATCAATGTGTAACAGAATTAACTTTTAGGAACACAGATAAATGGGGATTTATAGAGTGTCATGAGGAGTTATTATCTTCCATAATTTCAGTACTGTTTTGTGAGATGTTTTTTTGTCCATGTATACACAGTGAGTTGAAATTTAATATTTTACCCCCAGAGTGTTTTTTTTTTTCTAAAGTACAACTAAAAAAATGAAAAATTGGCAGTGTTCTGTAGTGCTACAAATATGTTAACAGGAACAAAATATATATAATTTCAGGAGAACCTAATTGCTGAGTTAGTTTCCCATGCTAATTCTAAGACAAGAAAATTCCTCATTTGCTACTATGGAACTCTGGGGCTGTCTACTCATTCAGAATGAGTATCAGATTCAAATTGAATTTAACTTTTTTTTATCTAGTAGACTATGGATAATTTCCTGGAGGTCCTCTTCTCAGTATCGTGCCCACAAGAGGTCCTTAGTAACTCACAAGGAAGAAAAAATGCAGCTGTAACAACAGGGAACAGAACTCCAAAAATATCCAATTTCTCTGATTCTATGAAAATGATCTAAGATTACTTCAACTTAATCAAAAAAGTGGCAGAAGCCAAAGAAAGGAATGAAAAATAATGAGAGCGAGAGAGAGAGAGAGAGAGAAAACAAAATCCATAGTGACTACATAAGATCTGCTTTGACAATCCCTCAATGGTACGTTCACCAAAGATTCAATGTCAAAAGAAAATTGCTCAAGTTATCTCGACAGATTCGCAAACTTATAACTGTCATCTTGTGACCTAACTTTCTACTGCCTAAAATATAAAAATTAGGAGCCAAAATCATTAAACAAATAGAAGGAATGTGCAACATTCTCTTGGCATTAAATTATTGTTGAATGCTTCCAAGGTTTGATGCTTCATAAGATACTCTTACTACAAATTCAGTCAAATACTAGAAGCAAAATTGCGGTTATTTTACTGGGCTTATCAAATGCAGCCCCAGGAGAGCTTTATGCTGTATGGATGGCTCCCAAAATTAACTTTAAATGCAAATAATTTACCTACTTATTTTTTATGCCACCTATTGGATGAAAATGACAAATTACAACCAATATTATGTCTTCAGGAACTTAAAAATTTATCATTGATAAGAATGTTTCATTGTGGAATGAAATTTCCAAGAAATGGTCATGAAAATTTCTGGTGAAAAATGATGATCACTGCACGGACACCAGCACTGCAAACAAATCTAGCACTCATTTTGCATATCTGCATACGAGAGTATTCCTGTGCTGACACCGTACACCTGAACAGTTTATAAACAGTACCATAAAGGGAAATAAACATTTAATAAAACAGCTAAAAATATTTACACTCAATTCATTTTCATTTCATATGAGTGGAATATCTTCTATTTCCATTTTTAAAAGATTCAAAATCATATAACTTTCAACAAATGTAATTATTTTTATTGTGATTATTGGTACCACTCCATTGCATTTCCAAAATAATAATAAAAAGGTAATCAGCGTGGTTACAAAACAAACTTGCAACTGGAAGTATGAAAAGACACACCACACTGGTTACTTTCACTTTTGTAAAATCCTCGACAGACCCTACATGAACGCAGGCTCCCAGCTTTAATTTTTTTCTAGAATATTCCTATTTATAGGAAGGCTTTTGACCCTGCCATCTCAAGTCTATTGTTAAAAAACTTTATCTATAATTTCTTTCCTCTATACGTATAAATATTCTTCCAAAGGATATCGTCCAGTGTCAATTGGGGGACTACCTTCCCACTTATAAAGTCTTGTGGAACAAATAACATTTCCAATCTTCCTCTTTTATTTTCAACTATCTGCTGCTCACGTTTCAATATGCTAGTTCCTTCAACTCTTGCCTTTTTTTTTTTCTAAGGAACAAGATTGCAGCTTACAGTGTAGTGTAAGTGAATCACATTTTCAAAATAACCAAAACAAAATTCTTATTACTTTCACAGAGCCATCCATTAGTATGTAGTACATAAATAATTTTTATATGTGTATGTGAACAGAGTTGAAGTATACACATACGCACACAATTCTGTTAAGTGTGTCACACACAAATCTGTTAAGTGTGTGTCAGTGCAGACTTGTATTATAACACATGCTATACTGTATTTAGAACTAATTACATTCGTATTTTCTCAAAATCTGCACCTCTTATTGTTTTAATTTTACACATGACCTAATTTGATATACTGTATATAGTAGTATATATATTTTCTAAGCTCCTGATGTAAGGTACGTAACTCTAAATACCTTCACTAGTATACAGTTTCTTTTTTGAGCCTTTGTCCACTAATGCTCTCCTAACTAAATGGGAATTAGGGTCCAATTTTTTTTTTACTCACTGCCAATGTCAGAACAATAAATTTTAAGTGTAATTTTCCAATTTGATAACATTACACAGTAGTGAGAATATCAGAAGTCAGACGAAAAATAAATGTTAGAAAGAAAAGGCAGCAACTCAACAAGGGACAAACGTTAACTAAGGTTATACGAGACTATGGTGTGCCTCTTTGTGGGAAGGCACTTGAGTACAAGTTGGTCTAAATCCTTGAAAATAGAAAAAGTGGGGGGCGGGGGGTGGAAGGAGAAGCAGAAGGCAGCAGCAAAACATTGCAATTGTAAATAATGTTGCAGGCAGAAGTACTCAGTATATTCCCCTTGACACAGGGTAAAAGCCTGTAACAAAAAAGAGACTATAAAAGCATGTACAGTAGTAGTAGTATAGAGGTAATGTGACCCTTGGTGCCCTAGCCAGAAAGTGCTCCTTAAGCAATCCAGGCAGTAGGCTGTGGGTATAAAAAAAAATAAAAATAAAACAAGTTTACAGAACAATGTAACAAAGAAAACAAACTGGGCGACACCTCGGCCAGTAGCGTCTACGCCACCGGCAACAGTAAGTCCCCGTACGTATAACCAACCTGGTGACCTTCGTTCGGGGTGTGGCCACAAGTATAATCCCCAGACACGCAGCTGTAGTAGTTGCCAGACCCGTGACGTGGCTGAAGAAGCGAACAGTCCAAGGGTTAATACACCAAGCAAGACCAAAAGCAAGCACTAATAGCGTTGGTAGTGGCGGCTGTCGGCCCCCCATCAACATGTAACATGCACCTCACAAGAACACAACGGCAAGTCTTTTCCAAGATGTTTCAAAGCTCCTTCATTTAACTTGACGACAAAGAGTATGTATTTGTTGACATCAAAAACAAAACAAACAAAATACTTGATTGACTGTGAATATCTAATCTTTGCTGTAAAGGAGCTTTGCTGAAGTGCTACAGTATTAAAAGTGTTAACCCAATGAAGGAGTTTATGAAGTCTAAAGGACAGAAATCCACTAGAGAAAAAAAATATGAGGAACTTAAATCTAAATTATCCTTTGGGATAAGGATTTGACTCTATTGAGTAAAACAGTCTTAAAAAAAATAAAGGTTTTGTGATGTTTCAACTACTCCCCACTACAAAGAACATTATCTGTACAACGACTACTACCATGATGTATATATAGTCTACAGTGCCCTTGAGAACAAGCAAAGAGATCACTGTCATTTTGTTCAAGCACACTCAACATGATATTCTCTACGTATGTACACATCCTGGAAAGAGGAAGAATCTTTCTCAATATACAAAAATGCAATCTTGGCAATACTCACAAGACTCACCAACTCTCAAACAAACTGAAAAAATCTTTACTTCATATCAAAATTATCAAAATCATCTGCTTAAAATCAACCACTCACTCATCTGTCCATTCTTTTCCTCTCATCAACTTTTACTGCAAGAACCTGCTGGTCTGCAGTTACCATCACATATGCTTCTTTCACTCGCAAAGAAGAGACTGGACATATTTCTTCCATCCATCACATACATCTCTTACCTGTGTTTCTTGTCGAGTTCCCTGTATTTTTTCTTTATTTTTTTTTTTTACTGAATTTTGATGCTTCATTCTTTCCATATAGTAAAATCTGTAACTAATATTAAATTTACAGGTGTTTATGAATATACATGCATTTGACTTGTTTTCTGTAAAGTGTAGAATGATGGAAATTCAGTAAAACATGCCATGAAAAAATATTAAGCCAGAGTTTGAGGTTAAATGTTACAAAATATCAGAAAACATCCAAGAGCTATAACCCAAAAACCAAATGATATTCTAAAAATCTCCTTGAATTCTCTGAAGTGACAATGTAAGGATAAAGATTTTTATGTTATACTTGTCAGTTCTGGGCACACTGAATTAAAATATAATATAAGATCACCTTCATCTTTCACATTCTCACATTCCTAGAATGATTAAATGAAACCAAATTCTCAACTGAATTACTATTTGTATCAAGTATACTACTGTACCATGTAAAGCTTTGACCATTTCACAGGAAAAAAGTAACTTGACTTTTACTACAAATAATTGAATTAAGCATTCAAATTTCATCAAAAGTAAATGTTCAAGCTTTTTCCTCTCACTAAATTGAAAAAAATAAAAACACTCACACACACATTTCCTGTTGTTCTTTCTAAGACAAAACAAATGTAATATATATATTCTGAGATATAACTTTCACCATACTTTATCATCTATCTTCCTCCATAACTTTCCGGGCTGTCCTGGTCAGTTTCAATAACTAGGCCTTCCCCACCCCTTCCCCCTCATCCATCCACAGTAAGCCTGGGAAAAGGTTATTGATGTTCATTCAACCCCAACTTTCTGATTTTTACTTTCAATCCAATTACTTTTGTGTCCAAACATTTTGTGATTCAACGTTTTTAACCGTTTGAGTTTCTAATGACACCAAATCACGTTCTCACATCCTCGACTGTTGTGTTCCAATGATCTCATATGTAGACCATGTTTGGTAAACATTAAGTCATTATTATGACATTATTTTCACTGTTTCCCACTTCTGAATATGTTACAATAAAGTAAAAGCATTTAGCTTCAAAATGACATTATAATCAGCATTATAGTACCAAGTTAGATAAATTCACAGCAAACAATCAAGGCAAAACTATTGCTATTCCCTACAGCAGTCAGTGAGTGATTTTTCCAAAGGTAAATCTACAGCCCTCCCAAAATCTCAAAGGGTTAACTTTTCTTGTTCTAACTGTTAACCCATATTTAAAATCCTCTACTTTGGCGCAACTTTATGATAATCTAGAATAGTGGCTCAGAGGTCCACTTATGCAATTTCAAACTGATCATATAAAAGAAAAACTAAAAGGGCCCTAACCCACTCATGTGAAATGGTCAACTTCATAAGTAAACACAAATGTGAAAATAACATTTACAAACACATATACTGTATTGTAAATGTTTTTCATCTCATGAATTCGGCTTTTGAACATTAATACATATTAATATTCTAAAATTCAATGATAATTTAAGGAGTAATATCTTTCATGGCAAATCAGACTTAAAACTACTACAATTGTCAATATTATTCTAAGACACAAGACTTTTTAAGAACTAATATTCTGACTAAATTCTTTGTTAAAACTGAAGCATAAAAGATCAGTCATATAATCCCGTGTAAGAAATCTGAAGAACCAACATGGGGTTTAACTATGGCCTCTAAGTTATATGCAGCACCCGGACAATTCCATCATGCACAGTATTAGAAGAAAACGTGGTTATTCAAAAATAAAAAAATAATAATAATAATAACTATGCAAGACGGTAAACTGCAAAACCACCTGTCAGCCTCTCTTGTCAATCTTAGATTTATATCATAGTGTGAAGGAAAGTGGAGTGGTGAAGTCAACTATATATATTATAGATATATATATTCCAGTGCATTTATGCTAACCACCACAAAAGAGACTAACATTTTGTGAGTGTGTGAGATGTCCCCTCAACTGAAAACCATCATTACCTGGGATTAAAAAAAAAACCTTTTGCTCTTCTAGACAAATGCAACCCAGCCACCTACCATGCTCCTTGAGGCGGGTGAGTTGACGAAGTGCTGCTGGGAGCCGTGGCCATTCTGGTGGGGGAAAGTCTGGAAGTTGTTTCCGGCCTGCTGGGGGTCCATTTCCTCGCGGAAGCCAAGAAGGTGGAAGGTTGCGTATGGGCAGATTTCGTCGTCGCCACCTATCCGTTACAATTTTTTTCATTAGGATATGGACTAATCACTGTTTAACGTAAAAAACTAGAAGGCCAACCTTTAAAAATATCATAAATTCATTCTAAAACTTCAAATATTTCTTCATGGATTAAGAAAGTAAGTGATGATATTTTTCTCAGAAAATAGTCCCTGATGCTTCTGTTTACAAATTCAGCTCTGACACATTCACCTTCATCATAATAAGCAATAATTCGCCACATGCAAACATTTCATACATTTTGAGTTATACAAATTACAAAACTCATCTTAAACCAAAAACAAATAACTTTTATTATTTAATCATTTACATTGTGATTTAGTCACGAAAACATACCAGAAATTAAAATTTAATCATGATGATGCAACACAATTTTAGGGAAACTGATAAACTGTGCCAAGCACAGTGTTATAAATGTTCCAATCCTTATTACAGTAAAGTCACTCCTATACAATTTTATTTTTATACAATTTTTTTGTTTTTTTATTCCAATTAACTACTCTTGTGTCTAACAAATTTCTGTCATAAAAAAAAGAATCAATACCTGGTTTATCATGCACTTGATTACAGAGTACATAATGTATAAGAAAAATAGTAGAACTAAATGATACTTTTTTTCTGTAACGTCTTGATTGTTCCTAATTTTTCGACTGATTATGTACAATTGCCTAAGTAAAAAAACTATCCAGTAATCTTATTCTATAATAAGACCCTAATGACTTCTTTAATACTGACAAAAATACACAGGAACAATACTTTTTTTTAGCTATACCATTTACAATGGCACAGAAGTGCTCCGTCCATACCATGCACAAAATGTAGATGCCTGTTTATGTGCATATATGTAGTATATGTATAGTTTAGTTATGAGATGAAACAACAGTCAAATCTATTGACATCACCACAATTATGTGTCATCTCCTTTTTGCTCTTACATATTCACACTCTAGGAGCGATGTGAACATCATAACTGCACATTGAAAGACAGACACTGAATACAGTACTGTACAATTAACACTAGTGTAACAAAAGACATTAAACTAAATGACGGACTGACAGCACAGGAATTACTGCATATTAAACACACAATGTCCCATATTAAGGTCATTTTGGTCTAAGGAGGAGAAAAAAAAAAAAAGAGGTACTTTGAACCTTATAATGAGATTACTGCTACTAGTCCATCTGCACTGATTCTGAAAGAATCCCACTTTCTGTTCGATAAATACATCTAGTATCACCAAAAAATTTAGTGAAACAACTAGACCCTGATAAAAATGAATACGACTTTACCTAGATAGGCTTGTGGTATGGCAGTGACCCATATAACAGTACATATATTAATTGACAGAATTACATTATGTTTTAATTAAATCTGACAGAGTGAAGAGTTCTCGTAAACAAGGAAGGACCAGTACAAAAAGAAAAAAAAGAAAACAAGATTTCAAGAGGGAAAATAAGTACAGAAGGCACTAATGGCAGTCATTTGCTTCTCAGTGTTCAAAATGCCTTAATGGGAATCAAGTCCATCCAGTCTGTTCCAATAAACCATTACCACAGGGAGCTCCAAACACTTACCAAAAGGATGATTAAAAATAAAAGCCAATACAGTGACCCAAGAGCTTAACAAAACCAGAACAATGGAAACCTTCATTCCTCTCTCAAACAGACACTCACCATGGTCCTGGACCTTGAGCAGAATCAAGGCTGTTCAAAGTAAAGAATACCCAAGATTGTAAAGTCAAGAGTGACCAGAGTACAAGCAGAGGTCATACACTCTAGTACATTCACAAGAGCAACCCAGTTATATAAAAGATTAATGAACAATGAGGAGCAGACAATACGTACTACACTTTATTTACAGGTAGAGTAATACCATACACAAGATGTTAAGACATGAAGCCTCTAATTATAAGCAAGAACTTATTTGCAACATCCTTAATCCATTTCCTTAAAGAGACTGGAGATTGCAGCTTCTCACTGTCTGGGATCAAACCCTTATCAAATTTGTTATTAATTCCATATTGGTGCCGTTTCTAATGGTGTGTCCACACTGGAGCAAATGCCATCAACACTGGTCAACTACAATTCACACAAACATCACATACAAGTAAAGAACTTACTGGTAATCCTATCCAGTGCTTCATAAGGTTATCTAGCATTTGTCAAAGATTCATTCTAAACTTATGATTACTGACTTGTTTCCAACCTGTATGTGTGATATGTATGCCATAAGTGTCTGGCATATGTCTGTAGTATGGACACATCCTAAGGGTGACCTCAAAAAGGCATGACAGAAGTAGTCAAGTATATCATTGGGCTGGTAAAACCCATTACACCATCAAAGGACTGGTCCCTTACACATCAAAATGAGCTAAACTATTCAAATGGGAAGAAAAAGACAGAAATTAACCATAACTAAAGCTCAGCAACTATCTGGGAAAAGCAAAGTAGTATACAGCATACAAAACTAATGAATTAGTAATATGAAGTTACAGCAGAACTTTTCATGACATGTTGCAAGAAACATTACAATTTATGTCATGAAAATCAATTATTTGCTTGAATTTCCATGGTCACATACATGTACGTACATATTGTCCAATTCTAGTTTTGCATTTGTTTTAAACGATTCTGTATTACACATAGTATAATGTTACACTATAGTACACCACTTTTAAATAAGGGAATACAAAATAACAAAAGTAACAGAAAATATGAGAAATGAAGAAAATGACCAACACCCTCTCCATGCTTTCACCAAAAATGGGATTCTGAAGTTGTACACTATCTTGATAGGCATGACTTCAAATTTTCCATTGAAAAATGTACCCACTGGAAAGAGATCCGTATGGAATTAAGGAGTTGGTTCTTGCATCAGGGGACAAAAATGGACAGCAACTGTTGTATACCCCTCAAGGTAGATGGTATAACACTGATGGTAATTAGCTGTCAGCTGATTTTAAGTACAGCTGACGCAACCCCCTCTATTCACAGAGGATGCATTCCAGACCCCCATGAATAGCTAGGATCTGCAAATATACTTAGAACCCCTATAAAAACACTTAAAACTGCCAATTCTGTTAGTTCAAACTCAAGAAAAACCCGCTAAAAAAGCTTATATGTGCAGTGTTCCCCCTTTATTAGCGGGGAATGCGTACCAGATACGCCCACAAATAGTTGAAACGCCTATAAAAATGCTTGTAACTGTCTATTTTGCCTGTTAAACAAGTACATTTTTTGATGAAATTGATAAAAAACAGGAATTTGTGGATATTTCTCATAGAAAAATTGAGCGAATAGAAGAATTTTCTGTGAATAATGGGTAGATATGGTCCATATAGAAATCAGCGAATATGTAAGTCCGCGAATGCCGAGAACGCGAATAGGAGGGTTCTCTGTGCCTGATTATTAAAATAGTTTTAACACAAAAAGTGCATTTAATCATGGAATTGATATGAAAATACAGCAATCTGTGGATATTTCCCAAACGAAAAATAGTACCGCGAATCTGCAAATTTCGTGTGAATATTGGGTAGATATGGTCCATAGAGAAACCACAAATATGTGAGTCCACGAATGTCACGAATGCAAATACTGGGAGGGGGGGGTCCACTAACCACACTTCCAGAAGGGATACCTGCATCAAGCACGGTCCTTTTAATTCTTCCAGTGCCTAAACAATAGAACTGTAGCTGTTTTACCATCTTGCAGTACATTTACCAAAAGAGGCCTCACTGTCAGGCAACTTCACAACCAATACCTAAACTTGTTTAGCTGCTCACGAATACCAAGGAAAGTCAAGCTTGTTAATATCACCTTGCAGGCACAGAAGAGCACTAAAATGCTTCCTCAAGAGTTAACAATAGGAAAATTCCCACAGGGAAAATATAAAACAAAACGAAAAAATAAAAATCATAAATGAATCAAAATTTCCATGAAATATGTAAAGATCAGCACTAAAACCTATAGAATCTATTGGGACTTCAAATATCCCGAATAATAATCAGAACAAAGCAACATCCGACTAAGCCTTCAATCCTTAGATTCAAAAGTTGTCTTCTGTCCTCTTCAGTAACCAAATACGTACTGGTGTTTTATTTTGTCATATTTTGTATAGTCTAATTATGAACTGCAGTAAATGTGTACTTGCTTTGAACATTCAACACTATGCTCTGAAACTGTAATTTGAGGGAAGACTGAAGTATTGTGAACAAGAAACCATGATTCAATAACAAGGCACTAAAATGCAAAACAATGCAGGTCACAGAAACAGTTGTAGGCTTGTCTAACGTCATGAATATACTGTAATAGATTTTTTTCACAGTATACACTCACAGGTTAATGCAATTAATACCAAACTTTACTTACCACTTACTTCAATTTTTTTCTCTCAGGAGTGTGATCTATACTCATCATGCATATCTAAACAAGCAAAAAGGTAACGTGCAAAAATGCAATGTCTATAAGAAAAAACTTGGTACGGTGAATAAGATGGGTACCATTACTCCAAAGGAAATCTTTCAATGATGATAAGAAAATTTGCTAACTAGAGCTTATGCTTCTGCCATAAAAGGCTTTATGCTTTAATTTGCAACATGTATGTAAACTCTGGTGGACTTTGCAGCTGAACCATCCTACTGGCAGAGCATTCTTCATGTTTGTAGCTTGAAACATCTAT
The DNA here is from genome assembly GCF_015104395.2 of Macrobrachium nipponense. Lineage (NCBI taxonomy): Eukaryota > Metazoa > Arthropoda > Malacostraca > Decapoda > Palaemonidae > Macrobrachium > Macrobrachium nipponense. The sequence goes on along the minus strand of NC_087224.1, from coordinate 14,507,913 downwards.
TTTATGAATTCTTAACTCTCATTGGCATTTTGTCTCTTAATGGTAACTATCTTTAATTCAAAATTTCCTCTTGACATTGCACCCATCTTATTCAACGCATGAAAAAAGTTACACATGCGAGACAGAGAGGTAGTAACAGCCATATGTGTGAGTGGACACAGACAGAGAACAGAAGGGCTCGTGGACGGAAGGTCTTGGGAAGTTTTCTGAAGCTCAGGATCACGGGAACAGTTCTCTTGTTATTTACAGAGTTCAATGTACAGCATCAAAATCGAATATGGGGAAAAATAAATATATACTATACGTATATCTAAAATGTACTTTCCACAACTACTTATCTAGTCTGATACTGTACTGTACGAATAGTCCCTAGGTCTATATCTGGTGCAAATTAAATTTTGGTTAGACTCAATCATTTCACGTAAACTAAATTTTGTGAAGGAATTATAAAACAATGTCAAAAGATACATGCAATAGATTATGTATTTAAGCACTTTTATGTACATTTATACATTAAATGTATGGGGGAGAAAAATGTATGTGTAATTTTTTCCTGCAGTCTAACAACTGGAGGCATTCCTTTATGTTAGTGACAAAAATTTACTGTACTGTCAAAAGTTTGCTTCCTAAACGACACGATAAGTACGTGTTTAATTATTACGAAGTTAGTTATTCACACTACTCAAGTTTATGCAAACCAGCAAGACAATTTTTAGGTCTTATTGGGCAATAAAAAAAAAAAAAAGCCTACCTCATACTTTATGTATAGCCACTCTTAATCAAATCAGCAAATGATACGAGTCAAGAAAACTAAGGTTAACTTCAAAGCAATCTGTCATCAGCAAAAAGCAAAGATGGTAATTATCTACACCCTAAGCCAATTTAATTTCATCCGTTCCCGATCCCATGCCTGACCTCACCTGATCTCAGAGTATCCTGGGAGCCTTGGAGTGGTAGAGGCCCTCCAGGGGGGATACGCCGTCCAGGGGGGGGATGGAGGGAGAGTTCCTCGTACATAGGTCGTCTCGGGTCCCAGGTGGCATGTGTGCCGCGACCTGACCCCCCACCTAAAGAGACAACCAACAGCCGCCCACTCAACACACAAGAAGCGCAACACAAAACTACATCAAGCCAAATAATTAAGCAGGTCACAGCTGTCTTCCACTATAGAGACTGTACTTGAAGTTGAAGGCTTTCTATAGAGCTTTTATCAATACTGCTATGCTGGACTGAATTCCACTACATTACATAAAGACTTGAGCTACAGTACTTCACACAACATTCACTGAATCTACTTTACATACTAAGAGGCTATGGCAATAGCATCACTCGTACAAATGATTACAATTTCCCAGTTTGTGATGCAAAACTGGGAAGGAAATTTCTAAATCTCAAAACTGTACTTGTGGGTGAAATTACAGCTGTGACTAGCGAGTAATCAAAATTAAAAAAACAGAGCTGGTCCGAGCTTAAGGTAAAAACGTGGATGTATGAAGGCAGCATTGAAAAGCCTTCAGGACATTCCACACATTTAGTTACGGCAAAGACTTCCAGAATCTTCTGGTGGTAGTTTTTTGTGGGGAGACAAAGCTAAGCATGATGAGAGGGATGCCTATGAGTAAACAAGTGACATTAAAAAATCAACATAAAGCAGTCAACTTAAATGAATATTAATGACAAAATAATGTAATTTCTTGGCTGAAATCTATCACTTCACTGATTCTAGTTATATACATATGTAATTAAGTTCTTCCAGTATATTCTGTCAGGCGACTGAAGGGTCCTTTAGTGTATACGTATTCCATGTACTTTGAGCACTAGAACTTTCAGATCTATGTAGCAACTTCTCATTAAATGTAGCTGGTTAAGCAATGTACTTCTACACTAAAAAAAAATATATGAATATGTTGTTTCAGAGGGAAAATTTAGCTTGCAGTGTACAGAATCCTGCCATGGCAATGTTTACAAACTTGGTGATAATTAATATGTACACCTTCACACAATAATTTAGGGGTAGTATGGTGGCTTACCACTCTGACCTCACTTTTCACTATTATATCTCATCATGTCAGTTCTAATCAACTGTCATTTGCTGTAATCCAGTGAGTAGTACAGTAGTACTTAAAAAAATTTGCAAATAAAAAATTATCTGATAAATCGCTATCCAGTACACCTCCTAAAATAATCTCATCTCAAATTCTTAACAAGGAGCTATCATATTAAACTTCTGCCTCCTATTTCAAAACAGGCAATACAAGTGCAGTACATGGAATTGTCGAAATATACACTTGAGGAACTTCAATTTCATTTTTGAAAGCCATCATGGTGCTTTCCCAACATTAAAAAGATTTTCCCAAGTGTCCTAAACAGCTTCACCTTTATACAGTTTTAATATGTTCTGGACATTTGAATTTCAGGTGCCCCAGTTTTATTCGTTCGTATTTGTTTGTTTACAACCTGCTCCTACAAATTCTCTCTCTGCTGGCTGATTTCCGGTAGGAGCACTTCTGGGTTTATTAGTCTCCTAACTCAGTTCATAAGAGTTTTCAGCTCAAAATTTAAAGACAGAAGGATACGTATTGGACAGTTATTGACTTCAAGATGTTTCTCAAACTTCTGTTATACCTAAAAAGGGATTTTGACGGAGGAAAAATCTATTTTTGGGTGAGGAGCCGTGTCGCCCGGTGAAATGTCTCGTTAGCCATTTCTAATATATAAAACTAATGCTAAATATACTAGAGAATAAACCAAAGGGACTGACTGAGGTTACTACCCTCAGGCGAGCACTTTTGTAAAATAAAAATGTCGTGTATAAACCAGGGGCGAGTAATACAGCCACGTTTCCTTCAACCCCACAGAATGATCCTCGTCAACAATCCCCAACATACGAGGTGCCGTTATACAGGCCGCCTCCCCGCAACCAACACCCTCCTCCCGAGCGCCATCTACAACATCTAGAGTTAGCAACCCTCAGCTTGTACCACCACCGGGTGGGAGATCAATACATTACTAAGGGGTGGGTTCACCGGGCGACACGGCTCCTCACCCAAAAATAGATTTTTCCTCCGTCAAAATCCCTTTTTTGGGCTCAAGCCGTGTCACCGGTGAAATCGTACCAGAGAAATGGGGCAAGCTGAAAATTAAAGAAAATACTGTAACAAGGAAGGAGAACTAAACCATTTAAATATAAAAAAGAATTTTAATATATATAAACCCCAATATACAAAAAACTTGTATTGTTAACAAAAGACCTTTCTCAACTTAACAAAATGAGAGAATTCAAAAAATGAATTTATGTACAGCTACAGGAGTTCACCTGTAAAGTCTAAAGGTAATACAAAATTATAACAATACAGCAGTACTTGGTACCAAAGGATCTCTTAAAACAAGCTAATACAAAACTCCCCACCCGTGCCTGTTGAAGGCCCGAGGGAGAGGAAAGCAGGGTTGAACAACTAGGTGAGGCAGGCAAGTGGGAAATAAAAAAGGGAGGTGTCAAAGAAAGAGGAAGTTAAGAGTTTTCAGGAACTACAATACTTCCTGCAGCCACGGCAGGGAACTTAAGTGCATTAAGAGATTTAAGGTAGTGGCGTTTGAAAACTGTCGAAGATTTCCACCCAGTGTACATTTTCAAACCTTCAAAATTCATATGCTGAAAATAGTTAATAGAGGTAGCAATTGCCCGGACATCATGAACCAGGGGAAATGAGTCAGGATCTGCCTGTTTAATAAAGTAAAGAATTTGTTGTTTGATACCTCTCATAGTAATTGTTCCTCCTTTTTCTCTCATGAATAAGGGGCCTGAGGACTTAAATGACGTTCTATCTAAATAAGATTTGAGAGATTGAACTGGACAGAGAGAAGCGTCTTGAGGGAGAGGAACTATTGACCAAGGAGTCCATCTATCTTGTGGACTTTCATTTTTGGCTAAGAAGGTTTTGTCTGGTGAAAGTAAAACATTACCATTAGGTTGGAAATCTATATGGCCTGGATCTCTAGACAAGGCCGACAGTTCAGAAATTCTTGCTCCTGAGGCTAAACTTAATAAAAATAGAGTTTTCCTAAGTAGGGTTAAATACTGACAGGATTCATTATTAATACTGGAGGCCAGTCTCAAAACTTCATTTAGAGACCAGGAAACAGACAGAGGCCTATGTATAGGTCTCAGCCTTGCGCAAGCTCTAGGGATAGAGGAGAAATAGGAACTAGTTAAATCTATCCCAAACCCTACCAGGAAAATCTTTTTAAGGGCAGATTTCATAGTCGTAATAGTACCAGGAGCTAAGCCTTGATCAAACAATTCTTTAAAAAATGAAATTGCTAGATTGGTTGTCATAACCTGCACTTCCTTTTCTTTCACAAATTTAACCAACCTCTTAAGAGCAGAGTCATACTGTCTAAGAGTAGAATCTCTTTTATCAGATTCCAGGAATGTAATATTTTCCGGATCAATTCCAGAATCATGAAGAGCTGCCATCTTCATAAACTCCATAAAGTTAGGGCTTGCAGACTGTTTGAGGAAGCGTATACTTTCTTGGTTTGTACTATTTGTGACAGTATTGGATTGGGGATCCGTCTGGGACGGAGCTTCAATTCCAGTATTAGAGGGAACCAGTTGCTCTTCGGCCACCAGGGGGCTATCAAGGCTACTTTCCCTCGATATGTCCTGAGCTTGTGAAGGACTTCCATCAGGAGATTGACTGGTGGAAATAAATAAATTTTCTTCCAAAGATTCCAATCCAGCGACAATGCGTCTGTGGCAAATGCCAGAGGGTCCAGGTTGGGAGCCACATAGCATCGAAGATGATGATTTGACTCCGTGCAAAAAGGTCCACTTGGAGACCCGGGACCTGCTTGGACACCATTGAAACGACTGTGCGTCCAGTGTCCATTCCGACTCCAATGGGGATGTCCTTGACAGAGCATCTGCCACTACGTTCCTGGCTCCTGCTAGTATGTGTGGCTGATAGGTGCCAGCGACGTTTCTGTGCTCGAGAGAAGATCGCAATCATCACATGATTTACGAACTTGGACTTGGAGCCCCTTCTGTTGATGCAGTGAACAATTACTGCACTGTCGAGGACTAACCTGATATGTATTCCTTTCTTTGGATTCATTCTTTTGAGAGTAAGGAAAACTGCCATGGCTTCTAACACATTTATATGGAATCTTAGGAAGGACTTGGACCATTTTCCCTGAAACTTTTGAGTAGGGGAAATGGGCCGCCTCCCCATCCGCTTTGGGATGCGTCTGTATGAACCACCAGATCCGGTTGAGGATACTGAAGTGGTACTGTCTTTGCTAAACTCTTGGCTGTAGACCAAGGTTTTAGACTCTTGCGTAAGAGCTGGGGAATTCTTGATAACTTGTCTCTTAAGCCTATATTGGCTCGACTTCTCCAAATTCTGTTGAAGTCTTTTAGTCTGGCTTTCAGTACCGGTTGGGTCACTGCTACAAACTGTAGGGAGCCTAGAATCCTTTCCTGGGCCCGTCTCGATGCTAGTTGTTCTTATAAACTGCCTTGTGGCTTTCGCAATCTCTTTGCACTTCTCCCAAGGAACTGAAAACCTGTGTGTCTGGAGGTCCCACTGTAGTCCCAACCATTGGAACTTGGAGCTGGGGACTAGTCTTGACTTTTGAAGATTTATCTGAAAACCTAAATTTTCTAGAAATCTCATGACTTTGTGGGTTGATTCCAGACATTGCTCTTTGTTGGAAGCCCAAATTATCCAATCGTCCAGGTATGCAGCCAATAGATTCCCTGACTCCGAAGTTTCTTGGACTACCACGTCCGCCAACTTGGTGAAAATCCTGGGAGCAATATTGAGGCCGAACGGCATGACTCGGAAGGAGTAAGCTTCTCTTCCTAATCTGAAACCCTAGGTAAGGGACAAGTTCCTTGCTATGGGCACATGATAATAAGCATCGGTAAGATCTATAGAGGTGGTGACGGCTCCACGGGGGAAGTAAGGTTCTCACTTGGGTCACGGTTAGCATGCGAAACTTGTCGCATACTATACTGGAATTGAGCCGTGAAAGATCTAGAATCACCCTCCTCTTGTCTGTGCCCTTCTTGGGGACTGAAAATAGTCTGCCTTGAAATTTGATGTTCCTGACTCTTTTTATTGCCCTTTTCTGGAGTAGTTCCTTCTTCCACCTCCATCCCAGACCTTTCGATATGACACTGTGTGCCCAGGTGTTGAATGTCCACCTGTGCTTGAATAGAGCTAATCTCCCACCTACCTTGGCTGTCTCATTGGTTGGCAGCTGGTCTTGAACCTCTACCTCCTCTGTAGGGTCGGCTCTTGCGAGCCTTCCCCCTCCTCCGCCGACCCGTCTGGAGGTACCACGTCCTCTAGTTCCTCTAGGAGCATACCTCTGAAAGGAAGTATGAGCCTCATAAGTCTGGTTGTAGGCCGGTGATGGAAGTAAGGGTTGATTAGACTGTGGTGCTGGTGTCTGTACCCACATGTATGATTGTTTGTGGTGGAGGCATGGAAGTGGAAGGTTGGTTCACGCAGGAGATCTTTGAAAAACCTTTCTCTGTTGAAACTTCTTTGGCTTCTTGGCCTTCTGACCGCCTGCCGTGGAAGGATCTGCTGGACGCTTGAACTTAAGAGCCCATCTGGTTGCCAGTGATTGATTGGCTCTCACTGCCTCTTGAGTAACCTGAGCTACTAAATCCTCCGGAAAGAGGAAAGGTCCCCATATTGAAGATCTAATGAGCTTATTAGGCTCATGTCTGATCGTTGCTGGTCTTAGGACAAACTTCCGGCAGGCTCTTCGCGCCACAGCGAAATCAAACAAGTCGTGTTGAAATGTGCCTAACAATGACTTGGTAAGGACCTGAAATTCCGGAGCAGTCGGATAGGTGGAAGCAATCATCTCCGCAGAAGTGACTGAGTGAAGGGGACCGACTCAGCCTACACCTTGCTTCAAACTCGGCTTAATGAGATGCTCAGGTAGTTTAAGGAGTCTCTCATTAAAATTGTGTCGAAGCACAATCTGTTTCCAACTTCCCTTTATGGAACGTTTCCGGAGTTTGATGCCAGTATGTAGGATCTTCGGGCATCAACAAAGACGTCAAGTCTGTCTCTTTCAATTGTGGAAGAGGCTTGTCTTCTTCCGCAGCTTTTCAGGGTCAGCTCGGCGATCTTCGTGGTGCAAGGCAGCGGGTAATCTTTTGGGATAATGAAAGTGGTGTATTTCCCTTTAAATGGAGTGATCTTAGTGTTGACACACTCCATCTCCTTCATAATCCTAAGCCAAGCTGACTGAGCCGCTTCTCTTGGAAAGATAAAGAGTCTCAGCCGGAACCTTATCTTCCCTTACAAGAGCTTCCTTAGTCAACCTTGGCATAGCCTAAGAAAGGAGATTGTAATCTGTCGGGTGAAACTCAAAATCTTCTAACGGGCGTGTCCCGCACCCTTCGATAGTGAGCTTACCATCACGGCAAAAAACACTCCAAAAAGCTAAACGCCACGGATTGCCTGCTTCAAAGGGAGGTAGATTGGCCGCATTAGGCAAGACCGAGAAAAGCTGTGGGTTTCCACCTGTCTGAGCCATCATTAACTGAAAAACAAAATGAGTCGAACCGTGAGAACTGGTTGTCAAAACATCAATCTTGTGATCCTTCACGTCTAAATAGAACGGAGAGGGGATGAAAGATGTAAATAGAAAAATAATTGTTTCTCACTCTGCCCCCCCGGAGTCCGGCGGTCGGAGATAAAGAAACGATATTCTATGAAGACAACCAACTCAACTCGAGACCCAAAAGTTAACACTGCAAACGTTCCCCACTTCTCATCCGCCTCCCTTCTAACTGTCTCTCCATCTAAAGATGACTAGTAGTAAATCAGTTCTATGAACTAATATGAAACCTACTCCATCAAACGGCCGCAGGATCTAGCCTAAAAGCAAGCTTATTAGGTTATAATTAAAGATCAGACGCTGTTTCCCAACAGCTAATCGACCGTTGATGGAAAGTCAAAAGAGGACAGACTGAAAGAAAGACGGCGAACAAGAAGTAGCCTACTAGGATAGGCTAGCCTAAATAACCTACGCTAGGTTACTCTAATTAGAACCCCTATAGCTCTAATATGATTAAATTTTGAATCGCCTGGGATCGAAATCTCAGAGACAAGAGCTAAAAATCCAACATATAGCCTACGCTTAAAAACAGCACAGATATGCCACCACGCGGGGTTCAGAGCGCAACCTAACCTAGGTGCTAGGCCTAAACACGAAAGGTAAAAGGTGAATTTACCTTGTGAAAAAGCTCTAACTAAAAGAAAAAAGGGTTTGACTAAATGCTAAATAAAGGAGTACTAGAACTCCCTAAACTTGGAAATCAAAGAGTATCTTCCTTACGTATAAATACATATATATATATATATATATATATAAAAGTATCGAAAATAACGGAACGAATAACACTCGATCCTAGCCATAAGGTTTCGATATTACCAAAATTTACTACCAAGGAAGACACTCCTCAGAAAACCAAGCGCATAAAGATCATAAATTACAAAATTAGGTAGAAATATCGCCCAAGCGTAAACAACGGTCGCCATGCGGACGAAGACCACGATAACGCAACGTGAAGCGTCGGTAAAAACGAGCTTAAACTTCTTAAAAAACGGGCGATCTACCACCTAAAAAGTAAATCAAAGCATGTTCTGAGTACAACTTAGATGGGACGGAAGCTGCCATCGTTGAATCACAATAAAGCGACAAAAAGTTGAAATAATACACAGATATAAAAATCTCGTGCTACCAGGTCGCTGTGCTAACTTAAGATGTTGTAGATGGCGCTCGGGAGGAGGGTGTTGGTTGCGGGGAGGCGGCCTGTATAACGGCACCTCGTATGTTGGGGATTGTTGACGAGGATCATTCTGTGGGGTTGAAGGAAACGTGGCTGTATTACTCGCCCCTGGTTTATACACGACATTTTTATTTTACAAAAGTGCTCGCCTGAGGGTAGTAACCTCAGTCAGTCCCTTTGGTTTATTCTCTGGTATATTTAGCATTAGTTTTATATATTAGAAATGGCTAACGAGACATTTCACCGGTGACACGGCTTGAGCCCAAAAATGACTTCAGAAAAGCTGAAAAGCTTGGTTAGATGTCCAAAGTGACCTATAAGCAGGGCAGGAGCAGATGCTAGCTAGCAACCTTATCCCTACCAATGATTAGAAGCATGCAACAGACTTTAGGAGTCTGACAGGAGTAGCGATGAATCATGGTCAAGTCCAAGAAGTCAAGAGAATGATTAACTCAGATTTCATAGGAATTATAAATACCTTACTAGACAAACCCTACCATTTTACATACTTTTCAACTTATGTTAAATTTCTGACAACTTCTACCAACAGCCAGGGATACCCTACTGTGAGAAGTAAACATAATATATATACAGTCTGTACTTCTCATCATAACATAATAATACATACTACCATTACTAAAAGCAGAAAGAGAGAGAGAGAGAGAGAGAGAGAGAGAGAGAGAGAGGAGAGAGAGAGAGAGAGAGAGAGAGAGAGACGAGAGAGAGAGAGAGAGAGAGAGAGAGAGAGAGAGAGAGAGAGAGAGAGAGAGAGAGCTACACTTCCCTGGTGCGGTCTTAAGATAAACAAGACAACAAAGATGTAAAAAAGTTAAGAGCTAACCCTTAAAGAAATGAGAACCAAAATTATTGACTCTCAAAAACCTGGTCTAAAGGATTTGCAAATCAATTCGGGTAGAAAATCGAAGCAAAAAGCTGAACGGAGTAGAGAGAGGTCACAGAAATGAATCGAAAATAAAATACAAGATAAATACTTTAGTTGGTGAGCTGTACCTACTGAAAGCAACATTCAGCATACGTATAATAAGGACACTTGGGAAAATAGAACTTGATGTTTTTAAGATGACTTGTGGAATGAAATGAAAAATAACTTTAAAAAAAGCAAGGAATATATGTCTATGCATTAGGCAACTAGGACCAAAGCTCATTATGAATATGGACACAGTATACCAAAACATGTACTGTATGTAAAATTAAAAAAAAAAAAAACAAGTCAGCTTAATATAAATATATGAGATATGCTCATTTTGAAAATAATAATACGTATTCATGTGTTGTACAGGCAGCAATTATATGAATAAGGCAAACTGCATATTAATGTGATTAAAAACAGTAGCAAAAATCATAAAGAATGTATAAAATTGAAACAAAACAAAATCTAAGACAACAAAAATGATCATGGATACAAAATCCATAGTACGGACAGCAATATCTCTAGGAAAGTGAATCTGACACTGTAGACATCATTCAAGTTCTGTATCAGAGCATTCAAATGATTTAGACAATTTCAAAAATAGGGGATAAGAGAGGCAATGGCAGCTACTGCACTCATGTGAAAGATACTCAAAAGTATTCCTTTTATTTTTACAAAAAAATTCTCCCTGACGTAAAAAAATTCTTGGTCTCAAGAGACCACAATGTACAACCATGCCAAATAAGAGTTTAAACTGAGTATGTATGCATAAATGGATATTACAATTGAGAAACATGGACTGCCTCCCTCTTTTTCTCCTGACTAAGCTAATCCAAATGACTACAATATGAACTGTACAAATTCTGCAGGCGTTACGCTTTGTGAGACTTAGAAGCCTGAAGTTTCCTTAAAAGTAAACCATGTAAATGAAAGGATATCTTTAAATGTTAATCATTAAAATCAAATGATATAAACTACATTCTACTTTGCATGAGGTGAGTTACTGATGTAAACTGACCATTATTCATAATGAATGTTGTTTACTGCATTCTAAATCATCTTAAATTTCCACCTACATAAATCATGATATACAGTACAGTACACTGTTAAGTTTTTATATTAATCAATATTTTTTCCCTTCCTTATACTGTGGAGCATTTCAGCCAGTCTCATTATGTAATATTTATGTATATATAAGAATGTTAATAAACATCCTCTTAGTTGTGGTGAAAACAAACAGATGAATGAAGTTTATAACTTGACAAACACATTTTAGTATGAAAGCAATAATGAACTGATTTATGTTCAAGTAGCATTATACAAATACTACCATAAATCATGTCACTTCATCAAACAGTCGATTGAAAATCTTAGAACTTAAAATACATCAACGCATAACCTGAGAATTAACATTGCCTAACATTCTACAAGAACCACTTCCACACGTATTCGTTTTTAGTGACGTAAGCCTGCCAGTGCCTATCTTAGCCTTTACTCAGTCAAGAAAAATTTCAGTACAAAAATAGCCAATGGAAAAATTAAAAAGTGGTGCTCTAAGTAAAACAATAAAACATAAAAATAATATTGTAAAAAGCAATACAGCACACAGGACGCACTGTGCAATCAAACAGTGTAATATGAACAATTGACCTTTCATATCACTTGCCTTAAGAGATAAAATACTGTAAAAAACAATACCTACTTTACATTACTGACCATTCCCTGTACTTGGGGGCTACACATCTATAGATACAATAAACTTGGAAGGAGGAATAAGGGGCAATCATATTAATGGAAATGATTTCAAAAGCAAAAATGGTGGCAAAACTTTTCTTAAGTCTACCATCAAAAAATATCAAATGGCAGTGCCACTTTTTTAAGAGTCTGGCTGAGATATAAATAGACATATACGTATATATATATATATATAAAAAAAAAAAAGAAGGATGCTTGCTCAGTACTGGACTACAAAGCTTCAGAGGAGGGGTGCTTGGTGCTCAGTCAAAATACAGAGGTTATGAAAACATAAGGGGCAAGCTTATATTGATTATCATTGCTACTTACAGTCTCATATCAAAATTGTTTATGATTAAAAGATGGGCTTAGCTGATGTGTAATAGGGCCCTTCACTCATGGTGCTGTCTTCTAGAGATTAATTGACAAAACCACAAAATGCTCACACAACACATGAGAGACATTCATCTCCATTGCTAAATGAAAATCGAGGGGGACTAAACTAAATTCATAAATATCAACACAGATACATAGTAAGAATGATAATAATAATAATGAAGGGAATGTTAAATTATTACTCATTTCTTCTCTTCACTCATGTGCTCCTAATTGCTCATCAAGACAGTCTGAAAATGAAGTGAAATGACCGTGACTTGTATCGACTCACGTGTCACATGAAGGGGAAGGCCATACCTCGTTTGATGCGGTCGCAAGTGTTGTACTGGGATCCAGGAACTGGAGGAAGCTTCCTATTGGGAGGTGGGATGTAACCTAGCTCATCACGGAATCCTGGGTGTCGCTTGTCCATAGTAGATGGAGGGGGCATACTAGCGTTGTACTGGTACTGCTGGTAGACTTCCTCTGTTTTTCGTTTAGAAAAATATATAAAAGCATATCATGAAATCTTGCAGTTTGAATCATCAGTCAGTCTACCAAATCAGGTTTAAGACTTCTCTTATCACAAGGATTATTTCAGGCATATCAAAGAACATGTAGTGCTACAGTACTTTCTGTAGTACCTAGACTTCAAAAAAACAAGAAAAAAAAACTGAAATACAATTATTAACATGATTAATTTACAGATTGTATTAGTAGGACAAAAGCAAACTCTTTCACTACCATAAAAATATTTCCTGCAATAAACAATGGTGCTTGGGATAACTCAGAAATGGAACTGACATCTTTCTTATAATACAAATACTGATTAAAAGTAATACTTAAATTTTTTTTTACAGTGAGTAAAAGTGCTTGTAAAAAGTTTGTGCATAGAACTGAGTGAAATGTAAAGAAATTTCTGTTTATGTATACATTCATTTCAGCATCTTAAGATTTAATTAAAATTAATGTCTATTTTCCTAAAGGAAAGCATTGTCACTAAGTTGGAAGATGAGGTCACCAACAAAAATCATTGCCCCTATCATTCAATTAGTAGATATATATCATACAGCAATCCTTCAGAGCTGGATCACTGCTAGTTTACATAATTTAAACAATCTAAAAAGGTACTATTTTAATATTTTCAAGATTCTAAAAGATGCTACTTTAACATCATAAGTCTACTTTTTTTTTTTTTTACCATTATAACTATTATTTGTAATCACTTCCTTGAATGGCATACTGTTAACATTAATACTAATGCCTAGGAACCGAAATAGAAATTATAATACTGAATTATATGTTCTGGTATTCAACTAATGCTGAAATAAAATGTTAAGAAGCTTATTTTTATTCTTATTATTAATAGGGCTTAGTTTTTCCAGACCTCTGAGTCTTAAGAAGCTTATTAATAGGCAGACAAACATGAAAATGACATGCTGTTAAAAAACAACAATTTTTACCGTAAGAACATACAGCGATCTGAAAGTTCTCATTGGAAAGCAAAAAATATTGCAGGTCAGGTTTTAGATGTTAGTCACTAAACCGTAAAAGATGAAACTGATACGTTAAGGCTGAAAAATGGTACCACACTAATCAACTTTGGTTAAGAATCCAGTGAATTTCCATGAAGTAAAAAAACAGGTGATTTATGAATGGTACATGGAAAGATATTTCATGGTACTGTAAAAAGGTATTCATACTCTACTGGACAATGTATGTAAATAATATAAGAATAGTACTTTATAACTACAGTATTTCAATTAACTCCATTATGAAAAATATAAAATTCTACTTTAAAATACTTTAATGATATCAACAAAATGGAAAACTTTTTAGTTGAAACCAAGCAGTCCAATTGGTAAACTAAAGTATGACATTTGGCACTATAAGTGGCGTCATATCTCCTGGCACTGATAAACATCTTGCCGTCAAACTTTGCATCCATAAATTGGCACTCGTGAAATAACTTAAAACCATCATGAATTACTAAGCTTCAATTTAGCATCAACATAAAAAATATACTACTTGCAAACTGAGCAAAGTTTCACTACAAGTCATAAAAAGGTGCCAAGAAAAATTATGCTCATAAGGCACCATCTTAAGAAATGCCACTCTACTTTGTGATGCACTATTTTACTTCAACTGCTACTAAAGGTAAATTGGAAAGGAACTGTATGAGGATCTTAGTGTTTACATAAAAAAAAAGTATCTACAATGCTGTAAAAAATATTCAAAAGTGAGAATCATTAATTGTGTAAACTGAAAATACCACTTATGTCAATTAGTGCAATATCATAAGAATGTGAAATTCATCTTGGTGATGTCAAACTTTAAAAAAAATTAAATGATGCCATTAATAACATATACAAGTATAAATAAATACATCATACTTTCAATTAAAAGAGTACCTAACTTTATGAGATGAAAACCCATCATATTATTGGAATATAAGTTTTCAATGAGGAAACTTACTGCATCAAGAATCATCTAAACAAAACAACACAGACACACACACACACACACATGGATTACACTTTGAACCTTTGTACTGTGTAGCAATATCCTTAATTTCCTGCAATCTGATTTGCAACCTATTTCCCACAAAAAGCTCATTTAGAAGGAATTCTTAAATTGGAAAAATGGCTTCGGACAGTACTAATTAAAGGCAATGAACACATTAGTTTCAAAATAGGAATACCAGGATGATTAATAAAATGTCATACTATGAAAAACTGCAAACTAAAGTACTAACAACACTTACTAAATTTGATCACAAAATATTTGTACAAAAAACTGAAAACTACTAAAAATCTGAGAGGTAGTTCAGATCAAGTGGCCACGTAAAATTGAATTTCCACAAAAAAACACTCAGTTTATGACGTGGCCAAATCTTACTCAAAACTAGTGTTACAGGAAGTTTAATATTTTTATAAGGAATTCACACTGCATGTGTCAGTTGTGAACTGTCAGTATCTAATATCTAATAACTAAAATCCCCTAATAGTAGTACATCACAGTGTAACCCTGTATGTAGGGTACTGCACTCTGCTGGTAACTTGATTTGCATATACATAAATATACTCCTGAGTACTACATTGGTCCCATTAATTGTAACTGTTTTGTCATGCAACTTGAGAATTAAGTCAAGCACAAAATCTCCATACAGACAATACTAAATTATTACACATGAAAGCTCTTTTATACAAAGCAATTAATCAATTATTTGTTAGTGCCTTCACCAAAACACTTGTGTAAAAATTATACACAGATATGATTAAAAACTAGCCTAAAAAAGACAAATTACATTTTTAGAAGTTAATATTGTTTATGAAAGCATTAACCTTTTGTTTTCTAGTAATAATACTGTATATGTGCGATATTATTGACAACTTTGGTCAAATGAACTTTCACTAAATACTGTACAGTCCTGTATAAATTATTAGACCTCCACTTGATTAAAAGGCTGTAAATAATTTGTTAAAAATGTCTAAAAATTTTGGTAACAAAGTTCTTAAGCTGAAATAGTACACAATTACGAATAAGTCCTCTATATGCTGAATGACTAAAACTAACTTGGACCCACATTGACACAAGTACTTTACAGGTATGCATGGTAAATATGGCTACATTGGTACCTTTGGCAGAACAGGTAACTAGGGAATTTACTGAGACCACCTGGTAAATCACTGTGTCAGCCTTCACATAAAAATCAAAACAGGATAATAAAACCATTACTGGGTGGTTTAATCAGACTGCTGAACCAAAATACTTCAACTCTCAAACAGTTGGATTACAAAGTTACTCTCTCTTTCAGGAATTTTCTTATTTGTGGACGAATTGACTTAGAGAAGAAGGGCTAACAGCAACTGTATTTGAAATAAAATGCTTAGCATTCATTAGCCACAACTACAACACTTAGTAGTGAATATGCTGCACAAATAATTGCGATACAGTAGTAATTTATTTCCTTTCCCTCTGAAACTGTTCTGGATTCTGAACTGCATCCACGTCAAAATATTTACTGCTAAAATTTATAAATTTCTAAAGACTCTCTTTTTAGTTTGAAACACAGGCATCAGAAGCTTATATGTAGATATATAAGAATTTTAAAAGACTTGGAAAGGGATCAGTAATACAATCTGTTGCTCGATTTGCTTTACAAAAGTTTGCTCTGATGCCCAAACTTCAGAAATAAAAGAAAAAGCAATATCCTGAATTAATGGTGCATTTTTAGGCACTTAAAAGGCCTTCATATGGCAAAACTTTCTTTATTTCCATTTCCTTTTTGTTTTGAAATGATACATTACAGAAACATATTTTTATGGTTACTGAACAGAAACCTACATTTCCATAAAAATGTGAAGAAATTTTGAGTGAGTAAAATATGTACACAAAATACCTTACATTACTTGGGTCAAGATAAAATTGCTGATAAACTTTTACAGCTACTTTGCTAAAGTTTGTATTGAAACAATAGGAAATACTTTTTGGCCTGTATACTACTACCAAGCAGGACACAGAAACATAGCGACCAGACTTTCTCTATGGCTTCCGCTTTCGAAAAAGGTTCTTTTAACTATGAGGAATAATTTTATGAAGTGATCAGTTACTTATGAAAATGTTTTGTATATAAAATGTTTACTTAATTTTCAAACATACAAGTTCCAAACCAGAAATATATTTAAGTACGATTACCTGTCAATAAAAACTTTTTTTTATCGCCAAAAATGTCTAAAATGTCAGCAACAGAGGTTACAAATTTCTTACAAAATCCAATTAGGTTGCTAGTTACAACTATCAAACCCAAACAATTTAAGGAGGTTAATTATTTAACAGTAAAAGTTCAAGTCACCCAAGTTTCAGTAATTATGCAGCCTGTTGGAGTTAAAAGGTTTGGTCAGTGTGCAATTTTTTTTATAGTGTAGTCGCTGTTTCGTCCTCAAAGGGCTTTGATGACTCAACAGCGACTACCAAAAATAGGTGTTTCCTAAGTCAAAACCTGTTATTCAAAACCAATATAGCTAGGACTAGATTCTCACAATCATAAATATCATGGGACATCCATTCATGGACAACAGAAGCAACGTGTAACAAAACTAGATTCTGATACCAAAACGTATGACAAAATAAGACTTCTTATCTATAAAAAAATCTTTCAATAACCCTAACTTGTTTTCAAGTAGGTGGTTCCCTATGGTATAAGAGAATCACAGCAAGTTGCCAAATGTACATGATAATGATGAAAATATAAAGATTTACACTTTCCATATACGTATTAGAAATACCCAGTAGGATTAATTAAACTTAGTTCCTATATTCCATTATCATCAAATGATATATAACTTTCATTAAAAACCTCTATTAAAAATGTTATATAAGTGTCCAATGGTTTTAATTTATGCCATTTAGCACATGTCAGTGAAAAAAGATGCCCAAATACCAAAAGGTTCATGAAAAATGCTTTAATCAAAGAAAAATAGAACTCTGATTAATTAAAAATTATATTTTTTGAATAGAGTCATATTCATATTAAACAATCAATTGCAAGAAAGAATTCTGTAGTCAAATTCTTTACTCTGAATGGATAAACTGAAAATCCTAAGGTTTCTGACATAGTTTCCTTGAGGGTTATTTGTCAAATAATTGCACTTTAAAGCAGATGGTTAAACATCTAACCTTGATTTGCTTAATTTGCAAAAACTGAAAAAAACAACTTGCAATGATTCTGACTATACTCTACAACAATTAACCACTTGAAAATATTTAAAAACAACCTCTTAGAGTATAAACACAAGTTCAGTCATCAGTAAGTTTTAAAAAATGAGAAATACTTGGATCTTTAGAATAAGGAGTCATGGCCTCGGCCTCACCTCGCAGCCTCAAGTTCTCAATGCCATTCTTGCGTCGGGTCACAGCCACGCAGATAACAACGATGCCCACAATAATCACGACGATGGTAGCAATGACAGGAACCAGGACATTGAGATCCAGCCATTTGGGCCACCATTCGGGCAGCCAGGAAACACGCGAATCCATGACAGTTGGCGGCAACGTGGCTGTAAACAACACAACGGCATGATGGCTTTTTAAGTCGGCCCATCGTGGTACGGTCTCGATGCCTGATCCAACTTTTTTAAAAATAAAAGTTACACAAGGCAGTCCTTGTCTACATCTTTTTAGAAAGACAAAGTATTATGCCGGCCCATCTCGCTCCTTCCTGTCTGAGTTCAGTGGCCTATGCAGGAACCCTGTGATCCTCCTCTGGGAAAACTCAATTCTTACCTGAATAGGTGCAGAGAACCTGTTATGATGTGATGAGAGGAAGTGAAGGCAACAGCCTGAGAGAGAGAGCCATAGAGGAAACTAGAGGAAGCAAGTCATGCAAGGAAATGTGCCAATCTGGGCATTCAGGTCAGACTTACAAAAAGATGATCATTCCCAATCATTACCTCTGAGGCTTGAAAAGCTGCTAAGTCACTGTTATTCACTTGCATACACACAGCAAATATTTCCTTTATTCTTTCCAGATTTTAGCTGAAGAAATGTGTGACTGAATGATGAATGAAAGCACCTGGCATCTGGGTACCAACTGACAAAAGCAGATTTTCAAATCCACACAAGATAAGGATAGGGAAGCAGCTGAACTTCCAGATTGACACACACTATGCCTCTCATACCTTTGATGGGGACATTTCGACCTCTTAGATAGCAGATGATTACGATGGCCAATACGATGACGACTACGGCCGAGACCACGGGAACGATGAGGTTAAGGTTGAGGTAGAGCGGGAGGTCTCCAGCCCCGAGGGTATTCACTTCACGAGCCGGGGCAATAGTACCTGCAATACCGCGCACGCTCAGCAGCCTAGCAGCAGCACCAGCAGCCATAGAGGCAAGCTACTAAGGCTTTGCAGCAAGAACTCTTTTGTGCATTATCAATCGCATGGTCTGTGTGTAGCTTTCCAATTCTTCAGACTCAGGCTTCCAACATTACATGGTAGCTATGGTATACTCTAGTTAAATATATTTTTAAATAATCACAAGATATCTCTTGAGATCTTTAAAACAATCACTGATACTATTTGTTTTGGTGCTAAAAACAAATTTCCTGCTACACATCATTATCAATTGAAATTGACCTGCATAAAGATGATGCATAAAAAATACTTGCTTTACTTAAATTTCTTTCCTTTTTTATACCCAATAACACCATGAAGTTCCCCCACATTCTGGGCTCTCTCTTCCCTAACCTGGCAATAATGAATAACTTGGAAAACGTAAAAAAGAAAATGAGGAAATCCGTAATAAAAAAAAAATAAATCAATGAAACCATAATGAAAAAACACAAACGGCCAGCCAGGTCAAGGGAGGCCAAAATGGGGTCACGCATTAATGTGCAATTTCAGCCTTCTCCTTTTCCAGATATTAACATGGATGTCTTACAGGTACTAATGCTCCATTTTGAACATGCATTGACAGTCCAGGCAATATGAGGCATTTCTGAAATCATCTTCTTTTTTAAAAAGAGCTTAAAAGGACTCCTTAGTGAATTCGATACTGTCTCCAGCCTTCCTGGACTGACAGAAAGCACATCGTTACTTGTTAGTCGCCAGATACAAGCACTAAAAAAGGAGGTGAATCAAAACAATTGACTGTTAATATCAAGTGGAATTCTCTTGTACAAATTTTATAGCTTTGGGATTGCTTAACTATTCCACAATATACATGAGCAATAAATTCTAGGTATGTTTAACAGAAATCAAAAGTAATTCCGTCAACAGCAACTGAATACTACTACAGATACTTCTAAAAGTAAAGAGAGAAAAGGTGAGAGAAAAAAAGGTCAAAATAACAAGAAAGAGCAAATGATTGCCCAGAAATGAGTAAAGCAAAGAAATCTACAACTGTTAATGGAAAATAAGACTTTACGTAAGGGTAAAAAGAATATTTTGAAAAGAAACATATAAAAATGCATTACTTCTTCTGCAAATTAATCTGTAGGATAATACAGCCACAGCCTGAAAGTTCTCATATATCACGTCTCCATCTTGGCAATGTCAAAGACCTTAAATTTCATTGCACACCTAAATTACTTTGAAGCTTTAACCATCCAGTGTAACTTCATTGTTTTCATTTATTAAACGAGACCACTTTGATCTCAAGACCTAATTTGCTGTTTCAATGAGCAAAGTCTTTGCCCATTGAATAATGCAAATGAAAAGAACTTGAAAGCGTCACACTGTCAAAAGGTTATTCCATTAACAAAAACCATAATTTTAATTACTGCTCAAATTCTCAAATCTCACCAAATTTATGATCTTGTGGAGAGGGAAAAAAGACATTTGTTAGCATCACATGAAAAACAGACTACATTATCCTATGTCTGCTTTCCACATGCTAAGAAAAATAGTAGTAGTACTAAATTCATGTTAGTTCTTTTGAGTACTGGTGCAAGAATACAGTACATATCTGTAGTAAATTTAATGTAACAGGTTGTAAAGCTGAGATTGTTGATTGGAGAACAATTATTATTACAGTACCTGTAGGCTATGGCTGTTGAATCCTGTAAGATTAATCTTGTTTGTACTGTTTCCTAAGTTTGCAAAACCTTTCTCAAAAGTGATTCATCTCCTGACTATCCAAGTTAAAGTAGTAAGATAACATTTGTGTTAGTACAACATGCTCCCCTAATTCCATAACTTTCACTTACATACAGAAGAGACATGATTACACCAAAATGCTTTGGACTGTAGCTCAAAAATTACAACTAGAATTGAAAAATACTCAAATCCAACTAATGCATTGACGCAAAAACTTTTGCACAATTTGAAAAAGACTTAAATTTCATGAAATTAAAATAATTTTGCCTAGATATCTCATAATAAAAAATATTTGAACTACAGCAAACCCTTAATGTATTTAGCCATAGATTTTAAGAGTAACATCAGACAGAAATAGGAAACATAAAATTTTAGGTTATAAGTCCCACTGCATGCATGTAAACATATCAATCACCAGCTTCTATACCCTTCAATGAACCTTTTCCACATAGACCAGTTAGTAAAAAACAATTCTGAGCAGGTAATTAAGTTCTCAGTGAGAAAAATAAACATCTGGGTCATGATTAACATACAGTACTGAAGTGTGGCAAACTCTTACTTGACAAACAGCAAGACTGTCTGTTCTAAGTTTTTCAGTCAGTTATTCTAAGGAATGAGAATTAAATCAAAATAAAAGAAACAGTACAGAAAACAATGAAAATGTAAAATGTCTCCTGTTGAATAATGGCATTTTCTCTTGTAATCTGGGTCAGTGAACTGTGGTAGCCTAAATACCATTACGCAATCTGTAGCTGTCTCAGTAAGTAATGCATAAATCTAGAGCTTTAACTACTTCAGCAGAGAGCCTACATCTCATCAGAACTGTCAGATACTGATTGCTAACTTAAAAATAGTTCCTATTGTCTCAGTAACTCAGTTCTGTAATACTATTCTGATTATTAACCCTTAAACGCCTATTGGACGTATTATACGTCGACTAAAATTGTCTGTCGGGTGCTAAACAGACGTACACTACGTTGACTACGAAAAGTTTTTTTAAATATTCGCGGAAAACTAGTTATAGGCCTAGTTTGTGAAAAATTTTTAAATCACGAGCCTTGAGGGATGCTGGGAGTTCATGGATCACACTGTTGTTTTGTTTACAAGCGTTACCCAGCTGTGAATGCGCGAATTTCTTTCTTCTCGCACTAAAAAGCATCAGCGACACATCTCAGAAATTCTTTCGTCTCTTTGTCGTAATTTTTGCACAGTTTTATATAGCCGTTATATAGAGTTTTATTTATGAAAATGTGTGCAATTTCATGTAGAGTACAACAAAAAACAACCCATGGTTGTAGCTTTTATTGGTTTTGAAATATTTTCATATAAATCATGATAAGTGCCAAAATTTCAATCTTCGGTCAACTTTGACTTGACGAAATAGTCGAAAAACACAATTTTAAGCTAAAACTCTTACATTCTAGTAATATTCAATCATTTACCTTCATTTGGCAACAAATTGGAAGTCTCTAGCACAATATTTCGATTTATGGTGAATTTTTGAAAAAACTTTTTCCTTACGTCCGCGTGGTGACTCAGCTGAAAATCTCAGAAATTCTTTGTCACTTTGTTGTAATTTTTGCACCATTTTATATTAGCCGTTACATAAAGTTTTGAATATGAAAATGTGTGCAATTTCATGTAGAATACAACAAAAAACAACCAATGGTTGTTGTTTTTATCAGTTATGAAACATTTTCATATAAATCACGATAAGCGCCAAAATTTTAACCTTCGGTCAACTTTGACTTGACCGAAATGGTCAAAAAACACAATTGTAAGCTAAAACGCTTACATTCTAGTAATATTCAATCATTTACCTTCATTTTGCCACAAATTGGAAGTCTCTGGCACAATATTTCGATTTATGGTGAATTTTTGAAAAAACTTTTTCCTTACGTCCACGCCCGGTAACTTGCGTAATGTTTGCACCGTTTTATATTAGCTGTTACATATGAAAATGTGCACAATTTCATGTAGAAAACAAATAAATATAACTCATGGCTGTAGCTTTTATCAGTTTTGAAATATTTTCATATAAATCACGATAAATTGAAAAAATTTGACCTTCGGTCAACTTTAACTCGACCGAAATGGTCGAAAAATGCAATTGTAAGCTAAAACTCTTACAGTCTAGTAATATTCAATCAATTATCTTCATTTTGCAACAAACGGGAAGTCTCTATCACAATATTTCGACTTATGGTGAATTTTTTAAAAAACTTTTTTACGGTCCACGCATTATGAATTCATGCATCATTTTGTGATAGCCTTTTCTGTGTTGTTTTGATCGTTTTACAATTTTTGATGTACCAAAATCATCAGAATTTAGTGTATAATGCAACAACAACAAAATTAATTCATTAGCTTTAACAGTTTTGCTCACAGCGCAATTTGTATGCAATTATATATGAAATTTTTTTTGTGCTGTCATATATTGCAATATTTATATATGATAATGATATTTTTTCCTTTTTGATGGTTGCATACTAAACTTCAGGCAATGACAAAAAAAGGAGCCAAAAATGAACTCTTAATCTTAGAAACTAAGCGTGCTGAGATTTTTAGAAAAAAACTTTTTTTCCGCTTCAGCGCTAACTCCCAAACGCTGCCGGCATACGACAGACACTTTGGTAAATAGCGGCTTGGCGTTTAAGGGTTAAGTCATTTTAGCATCTTAACGTGTATTACTATGGAAAATCCCAATATCCCAATTATCAACAAGACATGAATCTCCTACTAATCTTCCCATAAGTTATAGTATACATGACTCCGTATCTTACTATGTCTTTTGAAAACTTTCCTGATTGAAAATACTAAATAAATTGTATTGAAAATGCACACTAGCCTACTTCTTCCTCTTCATATTCCAGAATCCTTTTAGCCCTTTCAAAAACACTAACCCAGAGACTAAGATCATTTGTAGAGGAAGTCTGTTCATCAACATGTACCTTGCTCTATCACAACTGAATTTAGTCTGTATTTATTGTTAAAAGCTTAAATTTACACGACTGAACATTCAAGCAATTCCACATGAACAAACGGTTAACAAACATTTTGAGTTAATGAGTGTGTGTCACTAAGACAAAACAAAAGAAAAAGAAAAAGGTTACAAAACCGGAAGGGTATTTAATAAAAAGTCCTTCAAGAAACTGATTCTAATGCATCTCATCACCACATTTCAAGAACCTGATCATTCTACACAGTGATTAAAAAAAAAACTTAAAAAAGTCACTCCAGGTTTTGGGGATACTCACTGCTGTTCGTGATGAGGGGAACTTTGGGTGTGTCTATATGATCTGTCCAACTTCAGTAATATGTCAATCACTGAAAAGTCTAACAAGGTTTTGTCTAGAACTTCATGCATCTCTTACGCCATAGAGGTAAGAATGAAATGGTGAAGCGATGTAAAAAATATAATGATGTACATCAAAGGCAAACTAAATAGAAATAACGAAATGGCCTTCCAATGGGGACAGTCCATTAACCAACCACTGTATCCGATGGATTTTTATTAATATATAAAGTTGACAGAATGGAATATTCAGACAAGAAGGGTGCTGAAGGAACCAGGAACCCTACAATATCTATCTAATGCACATCATCACTTGTTACCTTTTGACATTCTATAAGTGAAGTTTTGTGCCTTAAATTGGGAGAATTTTAGTGCAAGGCCTTAAGCTATAATACTGTAATTCATAACACGAATTCTTGTGAAGGGACATAAAAAAAAACTGTACTTCTCAGTGAATTTAAATCTTGGTACGGTAACAAAATCCTTAATGTAATAAACCTTAAATTAATAAAAAATTGCCAATGACTAGGTGACGAAAAAGAACATAATAAAACATTGACAGCGAAATATGACAGGAGCCACACTATATATATATCCAGCACATATTTCAAGACAAGCACACTGGATGATGTATGAAGACTTCTATAAGTTACTTACCACCAGTGAGGGTCAATGTAGCACACTCATATTCAGCAAC
Organism: Macrobrachium nipponense; assembly: GCF_015104395.2. NCBI lineage: Eukaryota > Metazoa > Arthropoda > Malacostraca > Decapoda > Palaemonidae > Macrobrachium > Macrobrachium nipponense. Next base: position 14,483,454 of record NC_087224.1, on the reverse strand, counting down.
GGATGATCCGGCATTGTTGTGGGCAGAGATGCGCAGGTTGTACCAAGTGGCAGGGGTCAGTTCCATAATAACATAGTTTCCAATTGGTTTCACTTGGTTGCTAGCCATTGTCCACTCAGTCTGATGTCTAGAAAAAAAAATGTGCAAAAAATACAGTAACTCCTCAGCTTAATGGACTTTGTACTTATCCATAGAATTCTCACTGTTATTTTTTTATTATTCTACCATTTTAGATCTGATAAATTTCAGATAGGTCTCTTCAACTGAGTGTTCCATGTAAGTAGAGGCAAGTGCAGGCTATAATATAGGGTCTTTGTTATTTTAACAGACTTTGTTACTTCTCAGAAAGTCAGGGCCCCCGAAGCATCTGTTAAGGTGAGGTGCTACTGTCCTTACACCTTCATGAACCAAACACCCCTGGATAATATCTCCTTTGGTTGTTGGCCAATCTATCAATTCCTAAGAAACCAAACCCCGAAGCTTCTCCTCTCTTCTTTGTCCTTCTTTCATTTGAAGCAGAACAAGCTAAGAGAATTTATGGTTAATCCCAACAGCTTTAATATGAAAACATTTTCTATGGTTTTCTGTTTCTGATAAGCTTGCTCTCTTCCCTTAAGAAATTCCTCCTCGTCCTCCTGTCTGACAACAGATTAAACCTTATATTTTTACAGAAGAATTATAAAAATCTACCAAAGCAATTATAGTACCAACAACTCACCTTGCCTTGTATTCTACAACAAAGTAGTTCATGGGGCAGCCACCATCAAGCCAGGCATTAAGGTGGAGGGTGATGGAGGAGGAGGACACTTCTACAAAACGATGAACTTCGGGTACCTCAGGCTTCTTGCCCTTTGTGCGGGTGTTTAGGATCTCGGAGGATTCGCCTGTGCCAATCCTGAGAAAACCAATATTGATGTGTATCAGTTTTGAAACATAATTCATGTCTAATATTATGTCATAGCAGGAAGATAAAAATCAGTGATTAGCAATCTTTTCACAACAGCTCCACTACATAGAATATACGAAGATATTGGAAAATTTAGAAATCATTAACAAAATAAGGAAACAAGTTACTGACTAAACGATATTAAAACACAATTACAAAAACTTGCATCAAAAAGGCTAAATTCTCACTTGTTGTACGCAGATGCATAAATCTGGTAGCGTGAGCCACACCACAAGTCTTCAAGAGTGTAAGTACGGGTAGAAGAAGGAACCTGCACGCTTTCCCAGTTGCTGAATTCTGGCTTGTAGTAGACAGTGTAACCATGGATGGGGGTGGTGTCATCAATGGCAGATGGTTTCAGTTTAACTTCAATGCTATTGGTGGTTGTTGACTGGAGTTCAATTTCAGGTGGGTGAGGAGGAGCTGTAAGCGATAAATAAGGTACGGTACAGAAATTATTACATAGCTTCTCCTACACATAGTACAGTATCCTGATAACTTAAAATCCAAATAAGAATATTTCTGCTTATTACTAGAAAATGTTTCGTAAGTTTGAAGGATACCAATCTAAAAACATGTCTATCTTATACTTATTTTTCAAAAGTAATATCAAAGAGGAATTTCTCTATGGAACTGATAACATCATGATAAACAGTAACACATAAAACATTCAATCACTTTTCTCCTTTTCAAAGAAACACAGAGAAATTTATCTTTAACAATTAATAAAATTGTGTAAGTCAGAGTAAACTAATCATGGTATCACAGTGTCATAAATCGTAGACCAAAAAAATACCACCTACCTTGAATAAGGAGAGCATGTGTCACAGTGTCCTGACCATAAGCATTTTCAACATGGCATGTGTATTCACCAGCATCATCACGGGAAACTTCACGGATCAACAGAGAACCTTCAGGCAGGAGGCGTTTGCGATCGTCAGGGACAAATGGTTCACCATGAACAGTCCACCTGATGATGAGAAAAGAAATATAAATTTTCTTTATCATCACAAGTCTAAATATGAAATATCTACAGCTTCATAAACTATTGAAACTATCTCCCATTCAACAAAGCCTTTTCAAAGTATTACTACCGAGGCTCCGCCTTCATTTTACATTACCTGATGTCGGGGGTTGGGAGACCTACAGCCTGGCATTGCAGTTTAACATCCTCCTTGTAAGTGGCAACATATTCGTCATCAAATGATGCAATCTTAGCAGGCACTGTTCATGTAAAAACACATTAATAAGTCATGAATATACCAGTGAAATATATGAAACTTTTAAATACAGATTCATTGTCTTTTAAATGTCATATCTTTTGGCACTGCAATATTAAAGGGTAATACAGATTTGACACTTTTCAATCACACATTATTCCAAAAGTTCAACAGAGCAGAAAATACAATAAACACTAGCCAAGGATATTCTATAGTGTGTAAATATATATATTTTTAAAAAATTATCATGTACCTTACCTTTGTTTGAGAGCTTCAAGTGAACAGACTGTGACATTTCTCCTTCGCCAACTGTGGTTGAAGCAGTTACCCAGAATACATAGTTGTCACGCTTTTTCAGATTGGATGCTTCGAAGTTCAGCTGTGATGGGAGCAACTTCTGTTGGATAGCCTGTAAAAATAATTCCTGTTTTATACACAGATCTTTGGTTCAACTTTCAGAACCTCATTCAAGGTCTCTTTAATGCTGTTATCATCAGGGGAAGCAGGGCAGGAAAGTCTGCCCTACCTATGCCATGAGATAAGGCCACGGATTTACTGAATTAAGCCCGTTTTGCAGAACCCTGCATCTATTGGAATTTTCCTTTCTATTTTCAAACAAAAATATCTTGACAATTAACACTTCCACGCATGTCACTTTGACAAATGCCAAGATTCATGGCTGGACTGCATTAAGATGACCACTTTTCACATGAGAACATTGCTGAAAACTATGCGTTCAGAGGCTCTTAAATAATCAGAGATCTCAAAGTTTTATATAACTTGAACTTGTGTTGAGTGCTACAAATGGCAGTAGCAGAGCAAAGACCAGTTAGAATACATCAAAGAACTGGCAAACATTATTCTTCAAAGCATACAAGGAAAAATCAAACATAAGCTATGAGAAGAATCACAGTTAAAAACATAACATTACAATCAAATCTACCTTTTGACTTGAGGCTAATGAATTCCAGAATAGGAAAGCCTTTTTCACCATAATTACAGTAGCAGCAAATACTCTCCAATTCTACTTCAACTTTAATAGATAACTGTCATTTCATTTTATCTACACTGAAAAACCTTTTCTTACCTCACTGTCACTCTGGCCATGTTCCTTGTAATAGACAGTGTACTGGGTGATAATACCATTGGGACGCTCAGGAGGAAGCCATGATACAAGGATAGACTCAGCTGACATAACCAATGCCTTAACGGATGTTGGTGCTTCAGGGACTAAAAGAAGATATTTGTAAATGTAGTATTTCGTTTTTGTTAATTGATGTAAGCGCAAAAATATTAACTCACAGACTACCATACAGAACTTGTTGAAATAGTTTCACATAGTAAATAAATTCAGACAGATCACAAAGCTTCAACCGACTACAGACACGGGACAAAAGGTATGGACAATATAACAACTATTATGCCGTAAAGTCTACCTATATTGAAGTGCAATCTTTATTTCATATGCAAAATGTAATACATATAACATAACTTGACAAATCAACATACATCAAATTACATATACACTATCAGAATACTCACTATCCTGGTCAGTCTGACAATGAATGGGCTGAGATCGGACTCCTTCACCACCAGAAGTGAAAGCTAGAACCTGGAGACTGTAGTTGGTATACTTCTGAAGGCCATGAAGGTGGGTTTCAGTGGAGCCAGTAATCTTTGTGTCCTTGCTCTCTTCATCTACAATAAAAGTTAAAAAGTTCCCACTCAGCTTCTGATAATTTGAAATGTATGAGTACAGAATGAAAAGCAATAGTATTCCTCTTGCAAATGTATTTGAATCTTTACAAGCGTAGACTACATCATTACCCCTTGTTTCACCACATACATACTATTCATAATTAGCCTTTGAAAGTTGGGTAGTTGAAATATTGGGCTTGAATGTTCAAGACAGAAAAACTGAACACGCAGACTCTACTTTCACTTCTTCCATTATGATCAAACCACTTCCAAAAAATTAGACAAGGACCTACTGTGGCTGGGTAAACTGGTCACTAGCCAGCAGTAGAAAATATTCAAAGGCTTGGCTTTCCACAGTATTTTGGGTCAGATCTGGGAAGGTTTGCAAAATGTCCTTGAACTTACAAGTTAGATACTCTTAGTTAGTGAATTTCTGATAAGTTCATTTTACCATGACTTGTATAAAAAAAAAAGGATAAATGAAACCTACAACAAATCTTATTGGTGCTGGTGGTGTTACAGTAAAAACGTTATCATAACAAAATTGCTGATAAGTACCGAGGCCTATCAAGTTGAGGTCTTTTAAATTGAGGCATCACTATATCAATGAGAAAATGTTAGCTACACAGCACTTACCATACCACTTATCAGAAGGTCCATAAATAACCTTGTAACCCTTGATGACACCCTGTACAGTAGCAAGAGGTGGGGAAGACCAGGATACTCGAATAGTCTGGGAGGTCAAGGTGGTGCAAGTAACATCTTGAGGTGGCTGCTGGGGAGTACCTTCAGCGGTGTAAGCTCGGATTTCCTCTGTTTTTGGGCCCTGGCCGATCTTGTTGAAAGCAGAGACAACTACGGCATATTCTGTGTAGACGCTGGAGAGAAGACACAGGACTTTAGTGTAGCACAGATGCAAAAATAATATGTCTTGAATACATGCCTCAAGATTCATAAAAATATGCTAGGCCCCAAGGCTTACTTCAAATTTACTACTATCACAGACACACTGCTTTCAAAGAAACCAGTTAATTTAACATAAAATCTCAAAAGTAAAGATAAAAGGTTGTAACCAGAGTACTATAGCTCTTGGTGTCCAAGAGAATTGTTGCTTTCTGTTACAAAGACATGACATGTACCAACATAATTTAAAAGAACAAGAAATATTCTAGAGTTCTCTGCCTTCTTCAGGACTGTTAAAAATACATTATGTACTGTACTGTTTATCATAATTCTTCCACAAATACAAAATAATTGTTTTCAATTTAATGTCAAGGAATAGACTGCAGTGCTTCCCCACAAAACAAACGTAGTATATTTAACAAAATCTAAACTAAGTACACCAGAAAAATTACAAGCATCAAATATTGCACAAGTGACTTATTTTACATGACTCATAAAAATATTCTTGAAAATAATTACAGTTGGCCCTGAGAATACACTGATTGACTTTACACAGTGATTTTTTTTATTATTCATTGCATTGTATAATCAATTACATTTACTATAAGAGATCTATTCAGTTTATATAGGCATAAACAGGTTATTCATATGATCAGCATATTTATAGCACTCCATTAAATCAGAGGTTTGTGATTACTTGAGGGGCCTGGGAACGTACTACCCGCGTACACTGGGAGCCAATTGTATTTGTACAAGCAATTTGCAATACAAAAATATAAGTAAGAAAAGTGGAAAAAGCTTACTGGAGCTTTGAAATAACGAGGTGATGCTCTTTTCCCATTTCCTTGCTGAATTCGACGGTTTCATAGACGTAGGAATTGTTGGATGCTGCGAGTCTGTAGCCAACCTGGTAACCCTGGATGTCTCCGTTCCATTCTTCTCTGAGGGGTGGTTTCCATGTGACTCTCAAAGAACTCTGGTCGACAGCCTCAACTTTTAGGTCACGTGGTGGGCCGCTTGGAGCTAGAAAAGGTAAAATGATACAGAAAACAATATTAGTATTACATGGTCAATCCCTCTCTCAACTCACCAGGACTCCTTGTAACTCACTGTGGACATTTTGAGGATATCAACAAAATTTTACATTTTCTGGAATGAAAAATCATTAAATCTTCACTGGCACTAAATGAAGTTACACCTCTGTAGGTACTACAGTGAGAATGAGTCATCTAAAAACACAGAAAATGCACTTTTAGTTTCCAGCAAGCAACGTCAAAAGACTTCCAACAACGATTTCATACAAACCTTCTTCGGCGGTGATGATCGTCACAGTGTCAGAAGGATCAGAGTCTCCAATTTCGTTTCGTGCAATGATGCGGAGATGGTAGGTTGTTGCGGGCCTGAGGTCAAGGACAGCAGCCATGTTCTGGTTTCCAGGAACCATCATGCGTTCTCCATCATTTTCCCAGTTGCCTGAAATCACAGTTAACCTGCTTATCAAAGCTTTTTCTTTCTTTCTTTCTTTTTTTTAATTATCACCTGAAACCCTTACAGAAAGAGTTAACTGACTTTATAAATCCCAAGAGGGCTTCAAAGGGAAATCAACCTGCACGGAGACACAAGTCATAAGAAAGGTGATGATAAATAAATCAATATGACATAAAAAGTGAGAGTGATATCAACACCTGAAATTCAAGAGACATAAACAGCAAGCAGGAATGTTGCTCCTTGCTTAAACATTTGGAGATCAGAACACTCCACATGAGAAAACAACTTCGCTTATAAAACATTACAAAAAGAATCTTTCATCTTCTGTGCTATTGAATCTATCAAAGAACCCAAGAGCAATAATGTACTTTACCATGGGTAAATAATTAGGACTTAATGAGTACACAAGATATAACCTAAACCCATGTATACAGTACTATAACAGCACTGTAATTATTTACAAAATAATAAAAACTTTATTATGTAATGGAAAAAAAGTGCAAAAAACAATTGTTCTGGCTTCAAATACATACAAAAGGAATAACAAAATTTAGTACACTGTACATTAACGGTTCTGTTAATTATAATTCTTCCATAAATACCATGAGGTAGTCTACTTTCAATTCAACATCAAGGAATAAAATGCAATGCTTTCCTACAAAACAGTAGAATCCAAAATTTACTATCATTATTTTCAACATAAAGTACAGTGGGCTTTGCGCTTTAAATTTTTGAGTCTGATATAAAGAACACTAACATAAAAAACTAGATAATGGAAAAACATTACCCACTTTAAGCACTTTATTTACAATAATTTACCTCTAGTTAATATTCTCAAAAAGACTGAAAGAATAAATTGCATGCTTCCTTTATCTCTCACAAAAACCATATATGTACCAACCCACAACGATTTGCAGTTTACTTACGTCGGCTGAGTTTGTATTCAACAATGTAACGGGTAATGGGGGAGTTTCCATCGTAAGGGGGGGTCCAAGACAATTCCACAGATCGGCCACTCTTGTCCAAAACCTTCAGGCTGTTTGGTTGTTCAGGGTGTTCTGGAAATGGGCATGTTACATTTAGTACTGTTTAAGTGCATATAAGTTCACATACAGAAGATTTATGAGACATCTCACATCACTTTGAAGTACGTATATTAGTATTACTTGAACTTCACTCATAGTCGCAACCAGCCAGAGCAGAGTCTACTTGAGACTCAGAGGTCTGGAAAAACTAAGCCCTATTAATAATAATACACTCATAGTCGCTGCAAGAACATTTACAAGACTCGGTTGCTTAAGTCATAATTTAATGTATAAATTAACGCAAAATGAGATTTCTTTTGTTTAATTCTAAATAAATAATACAGTAGGCAATCAGCATCAGGTAATCAAAATCTTGCGGTCCTATTTTACCAAAGGCTGCAAATTTATTACAGTAGGAGCTCGGCTTAACAGATAATTTAACGGTCTGTCTGTTAAGTGACAAAGAATATATTATAGCCTGGACTTGAATATTTCCTAGATACCTCACACCTTCAGCAATTCCACATAGTTCCTGACATAAGCTAACCTTGTATATATTTTACACTCAACATTCAGTTTAAGATTTATCTAAAACTATACCATTATATCACAACTAAAAAATGGCTGGATTCTATCATCGTTTCTGTCCAAATTTCTCAGCCGTAGTAGCTCCCTTGACAGACTTAACTAGTCCCAAAGCTAAGTTTGTTTGAACTCCAGAATGATGGCAGAGCATAAAATAACCACAATAATTTAGCTCCTAAGTACAGATGACTTAAAGTGAGACTGAACTTCTGCTTTGACACTAACCCTGGATGATGAGGTTGATATTGGTGTCAGCACTTCCAAAGGCATTCGTAGCAACACAAGTATAAACAGCAGAGTCAGACCTGTCAGTGGTTTTGATGCTCAAGCTGCTGTGTACACCACCACCCCTCATTTCCTCACGGATTGTGTACCTGAAATAGTTTCAAAATTGTCAGAAGATACAGTTAAGAAATTGGAAAAATACTCGAGACAATTCCTACAATTTCCAAAAAGTAACATTTAATCAAAAATATTTTTTATATATGACAACCCTTGTTGTTGGGGAGGTTTAATTTACAACTGAAATAGTTCTATGCCTCTTAAGTCACACAACTCTACTTTCTTGACCATACAGAAGTGTATGAAAAAGCATCTTGAAATGTAAGATGCCATGCAGAAATGTTAGTTGGAACAGCGCCCTATTTCTGTTAGCCCTGCAGTCCTTTAACATGTGGAAAAACACTGGCTTGGTTTATGTAAATGCAATGGGCACCTTACAGTAACTTCTGAACATCATATTTAGATAATTTTATATAGCAAAGATCATCCTTTCACACACTGTAATCCATTTCAACTTTGTAAATAAAATTAAAATGTATAAATTCTTTGGAAAACATCCTACAGCTATCTAATATAGCACATACTTCCTCTCAGATATACTACATGTAAATATTCAATTTCTCCAAAGATACAGTTAAGAATAATACAGCACCTGCTCCCTCTCAGTTATACATTGGAGACAAATACTTCCTTGAAAAGATACTGTAAATAATAAGTTAAAGTGACACATACACAAACACACACAAACAAATTCTAATAACGATGTAAACAGACATCATCACAGGTTACTTTACCTTGGCTCAGCTGCTTGGTCAACGCTAAGTTTGTTCTTGCTCCACAGGATTCCAATAGGTGTTTCTCCTTCAGCTTCACACTCAAGGACAGCATCTTCTCCACGCCTGGCAGTCTGATTACGGTACTGGATTTTGAACTGAGGAGGAGCTGAAATAGAGGGAAGGATATATTCTATATAAATCTTCCTCAAAAGGTCCTGTACATGGCCAGCAAATGTGCATCTAGGAAGAATGTGTATGTCTTATGCAAAAAGTTACAACTGGTAGGCAAGTGATGCACATCTTAGAAGGATGTATAAATCCTACTCAAAATATCTTGAAACTGGTCTGCAAATGTACGTTTAGTTATTTTGAAACACATTACACACAATGTGAAACTTGGAATAGTCTAGTCTTGGTAAGTCCTCACTTACGCAAACAGTGAGATAGGTGAGGCAATGGCTTTCGCAATTTATTTCACTGACTGAGTAATCTGGTACAAGGAAAATAAAAACCATCAAACATTACAAAAGACTAAGGAACACTCACCCTGAACTCGTACATAGATGACAGTGGAGAGTCCGGCACCAATTCCATTGTTTGCTTCGCAGAGGTAGTAGCCTTCATGGGATTTCTGAATGTTGCTGATCTGAAGTGTGCCTTCCTCAGTTACCTTAACATTGGGGTTGTCAACGCCAAGATCGCGGTAATCACCAGGAGTGCGACCTGGAAAGAGGATTATTTATGAGCCAACTAAAAATTTAGATAAATATGCACTGATGATAGTATTTTTTTTTATAGAGAAGGTAATGGGACAAGTACCAATTAACCCTTAATTTAATCTAAAAAAAAAACAGGACAAAGAAAACAAAAGGGAAATTGCTCTTTCACTCAGAGGTGATGCCCAAAAAATTATAGCAGGTGAGAGAGAAAGTCCCAGCCCTAAGGATGTTACATACCATTTAACCCTTGGACTCCTTAGAAGGAACTGCCTTTATTTTGTATATTCTTTCACCAAAAGTGAAAGAAGCTGGCCATAAGCAAGTTTAAATATGTAGATACTAATTATATTTTGCAAAGAAGGACAAGTAAAACATAAGAAAAGAATTTCAAGTTGTGGAGCTACAGAAAAACTCACTCAACTTCCTTCCTGGGGATCTAAACTGTACTGGTAGGCCAATGCTCAATCCACTTACACACACAACAATTAAAAGGAGTCAAACAAGATGCACGACTGCAAATGCACAGAATCACGGTGGCTACCACTGCACTTGGAGTTTTGCTTCAGACACGTCCCTTAATGACACCAGACATACATCCATCAATAGGTACTCAAACTGGGAACTTCTTAATTTTTTCCTTAAAATTTGCTTCTGTGAAATACTACTGGCTCTGAAGTAGCTACTATTCTTACCCTGAAGGTCATAGTCCAGATCACAACGTCACTAAAAGCCAGGGTTAAAGTTATAAACCAAATGTCACAATTTACACCCATAATTTCAACTTCTGCTGGCAGAGCACTTACATAACAATAAAAAACCACGAAGGTCGCATACTGACTTTTGGCAAAGCGCTTACACAATGATAAAAACCAAGAGTTCATACTGACAGAAGGACAGGTGGAGCAGACACAAGAAACAATCACCTGCAATACACAGCTAGGCATGACATCCTATATTTGTGTCAAGTCTAACTGAAATCTCTACAAACTGTGTATGAGGAGTTGTGATGATAACTGAACAAAAGACAAAAAAGACACTGACACAAATGGCCAAAGGGAGCCTACAGTCTCAAGTACTATCTATATCTTGCTTGGTACAGTATGAAAATAAAGATTCTGCTAGGGACAACAGCAACCTGTTTGTTGTCTCTGAAAAGACACACACACAAAAGAAATCTGTCTTTTGGACAGCAGAAAAGACACGCAAAAGAAATCTGTCTTTTGGAAAGCAGAAAAGACTTGTCTTAAAATATAAAAAGGGGTTTCTAGATACCAGTGAACCCTGACATGAAGCTGACAGAAGACTAAGCCACATCTTTAACTTTACAAGCAGCCTTTCAATAAGATGGTGGATGAATTATTCCAGGATTCACAAAGATAAGGTTAAAATGTAATCATTGGCAGTCAAGTACTCTTGCTTGTACATAGAGGTATTCAGGCAAGATGTGTCTTGGAATAAATGACAAAGTACAAGTAGTATAGAGAATAGTATCAAATGGTACTGAAAATGAATTATAGGCAGTTTGTCTTTTCAAACTGCGTACTTCCTGAGATGTATATAAGATGAAGCTGTAAACTATCTAATAAATCATTGTGGTCTTTTTCTATCCTTGAGATTAACTTTTAACAAAGAGGTGACTCTTGTTAGCAAACACACAAAATCCTTACCGGCAGCCTTTTTCCATCCTAGAGTGGGCCTTGGGAAGCCATCGGCTTTGCATTCCAGACGAGCATCACTTCCAAGGGCAAATGCTTTATCTGCGGGTTCTACAATCCAACGTGGTGGGACTGCAGATGACATATAAATATATTAGTGTATAGTTTACCAGTACTTAGGGCCCAATTTAAGCTTTGTATTGCATTTCTCCGCTCCCTTATGTGGATATAGAGTGTGCCATGACAAAGCCTAAAGTTGGGATCCCAACTTCCTCATGCAACTTACAATGAAACACGAACGTTCTACAATGAATGAAGAAACTATTCATTATCTTTGCTCAAAGTTAACCATTAACAATGAATTATATAATTATATATTCAATATATCCACAATAATATCAATATTTCAAACACACAGTAATCCTAAAAACAAAAGTCCACTAAATCTAACGTCAAGCACTTACGCATGCATTGTTAAACTGAAATCGAATTAACCAAAAAAAGAGGTAAATAGTTCTATCCAATTTTTCTCATATTCCCATAAACTGCCAAATCATAAAGGATGTGGATGGGGGAAGGTGAGGCATATATAAGGATGACACCTCTGTGCTAGTAGTAGTAACAGTAGTAGTCTAAAGCAAGCCTTGAAAGCTACCCATTACTGGTTATTAGTAGCAATAATACCTAGTGGTTACTGTTTGCTAACGGTTCCCTGCATCCAAAGACGAACTGAGGCGTGAGAGGGGGGGAGGGCAAGGGGGTGTTATAGGGTATGATATGTAAAGTGATGCCAGGTCTATGGGAACACCAAGTGAATAGAACAACTCAAGATAAGGTCTGTCTTGGTTCTTGTCCACTCTTGAGTTTTGATTAAGGTGAGTTGCAAGATTTTAGTTTGCTAAATCACAGGCCGGCTTCCAAAAATACTGAATTAAACATATTTGAAGTACAGTATACTTCCTTCACTGATAGTTCCACAATAAAAATAATTAAACTAGTAACTTCTCAAGCTTCCAAAATGAAAGAGAGAATCATCAGCACCCAAGAGATTCCAAGGAGCCAAGACAGCAAATCAGGTGTAATTGTATATTAAGACAACTCTAGAACTTGTGCAAGTCAACTACGTTCTACTCTACTTCATGCAGTGAAGAGTGGAAACTAAACAATAAAAGAAACAGAAGGAAAAGTAAAAAGTTCATATCATATAGCTAAAGAAATAAAATTTAAAAAAAAAATTGGGAGGGAAGGGGTATATATTGGGAGTCAGGAATAGGTCAGGATGTGTGTTATACTATGAGATTCTCCCTGTTCCTTCATTTTTTCATAATGAAGAAATGAAAAATAAAATATATATATGTATCCAATTTTAGGTAGAGCCAATTTGTTTTTATTTGTTGCGCAGCTATAAAAAGACACCCTCAAATGTTTTTACACTCATAAAAAAAAACACGCTTTGGTTTCACAATTTCACAATGTTAGTCTTTGCACAAACAGTTGTTTTTTCAGCGCTGAAAAGCAACGTAAATGTTAAGTCGTAACCATAAAACTAAATCAGGAGCAGTGGGTTCCCTTTTTTTCTCTCTCTCTCTTGTGAGTAGCAACCAATCAGCTTAGCCAATCTGAAACCTCTCTGCTGAGGCTGAGAGAGAGAGATGCCTTCTGCATGCAGCCTTTTCAAATTTCCCCCAAAAATACAGACCTCTGATCAATTGCTTAAGAAAAACTCTAGACAAAATAACGCACTAGGTGAGATTCCAACGCTATCAATAAGCAACAGGCCAAAAATACAAAAGGTTAGTACAAAAAATCAGATTCAGCAGCAGTTCAACACTCAATGTGACGGCACAGGAAAGTGTGTGTGTGCGTGCCCAGCACAGCAGCACAGAAGGGGGTGGGAGAAATATCGTAAGCCATCACCAGTACCAATTCAACTCTCATGTACCAGACACTGTATTTTTTTGAGATGATTAAGCACTAGAGAAAAAACACAATTCGTTTTCACCGTCACCACTCAGGGGGTATGTTAAAAAAGGTTGCAGACATTGACCAGTACAAGGGCTGTCCCAATACATCAGTCTATAAAACAATCCTTAACTACTAAAAAGTAGCTACTATACTGTATCTAAATGTACTTAAGTAGAAAAAATTTAAAAATATCTTAAAAAGTACATTTATACCTTATAGTATTATTGTAAGCTAATAAGGAGTTTGCAGTACTACACTGACAACTTAAAATATAACTATATTAGTGTTTACTCTCCTTAATTATAATGACTCTTAACATTAAGTATAGTTCAACACTAAAAATAAATTTTGAGAGAAAAATATATTAAAGTTAGTGAGACACATTTTTGCGTGATACATCATAACCTTGGGACAGCTCCTTTACTTGTTTAATAAGATGGCAGCCGAAACCAGAGGCAGACAGATATTTGTTAGTCAGGAATCATTATAAAAGCTGAAGGATACTGAGCTGCATGGAGTCTTGGGTTCAATTAACTGTACAATTTAATTCTATACTAAACTACAAAGTAACTGTATATATTGTTATTAAGATACTGTACAGAATAAATTCACTATGGAACCAAGTAACTATAAATTTGCCTTCACTGACAACAAATTCATCAAGCCGTAATGAAAGTAGTCGTATCAAAGCCTTGAAAATAATGCAATAAGAGAAACTTAAAAGCCAGTCACAGTCAATATGGCACTGCAACTTTTTATATCTCCTTGCATCCTATCTCTGTCTCGGTTTCCAAGTAGCTCAGACCTTGTGAGAAGCATGGACAGTCTTTCGTACCCTGGACTAAAAGTTCAGCTACAAAGGAGGCTTTCCCAGCGTTATTCTGAGCAAGGCATTCATAATCGCCACTGTGTAGCCAAGAGATGCTGGCTATGGTGAGTATAGAGGTTCTGTCGCCTATGGTCAGCGAGTCAGCGCCCTGTGGGAGTTGACTGCCACCATTGTACAACCAGGAGATGTTCATAGGAGCGTCTCCGGCAGCTACCACGCAGACAACTTGAGTGAAAGCACCCTCCAATCCCGCAGTCTCAGGGAATTCAAAAGGCTGTATATCTGGTGGAACTGGAAGAGGCATGGTGGGGCGAAGATGAAATTCTTGCTCTTAAATAACCAAAAGCCTTTCTTTTTTTTTACTTTTAAAGAATGAATAGTAATGGATTGTGATAGATGCATAGACACTGATGGCACTGTAGTACACTGACCTGAGAATGCAAATAATGTCTTAAAATAATAAAAAAAATAAAAATGATGATGAAGAAGCAAGCACTGGAACCAAGATGCTGGGTATTAATTGCTGGAGCGGAGAACAGCATTAAGAAGAGGTCGAAGCTTTTATGAAACCAATTAAAATAAACTGAAGCCAATAAGGTATAGAGTACAGAGTACTGTGTTAATGCTACCCGCTAGAATTTAAAAAACTACAAATGAACAACTCCCTCTGAAACTTTTTCCTTGTTAGCCAGATAAAACTTTTGCATTGTATTCCCTCATGCCTGCCTGACTTCGCCTCAACTTCAAAACATGAGCACCCGAAGGATACATTTCTCTATTACTTCAAGTTTTCATGGCAGCACTAAATTTGCAAGTTTCATGATTGTTTATCAGTTCCATCATTAAGTAACACCTATAAAACTGTACTTTACAAGATATATGTATAGTATTACTACACTTTGACATACCTTGACTTGATCATACAGAAAACTAAAACCCTTAATATCAACTTCATACATTCTCATTTCAAGTTAACAAAATTAAAGTGATTCAATTAAAAAAAATATACAATTAAAAAATTCTTTGCTGACCAAGACAAATGACATCTGGGCATAAGAGTTCTAAACCCTTATTAATTCTCAATATAAATTTAAAAATAAATTTAATAAAAATGGGAAAACAACACCTCTACTTGAAACCCTAAAAAATATCTGTCTTCTAAGCACAATTGCTACAGAGAAAATTAAGACATTTAATGAGTAAAGATTTACATATAATTTGGCAAAAATCAAAATGGAATAAAATCAGTCCACATTTTCTCTTTTAAAACTCATAAATGAAAACCAAAACAATAATTATAAACATATATAAACAAGTACACCAATTAAAAGAATACTTTTGAAAGCTGGTGATAAAATAACCCAGGCACTGAAGTCAGGCAGATTTGGAAAGGTGAATATTTTGTTTATATTTGTGGCGACAAAATGTCTCCATTTGTTTTCAAGTGATGCAGCCATCTTCACTGCTTGTGTGTACAACCTACCAATCTAGTATATCCAAAGAAGCTAAAGTTCTATAAGGATTTTTATTTAAGAATCTGTCCCACTCTTTCAAATTTGGAAGAAAGAACTCGGACACAACGTCTGCTACCCATGATGAGCTCCCTTTTTTTAAAATCATATCCTTCATCTTTTTCTTTCACTCTGTTCTGGGGACACAATCTCTCTGCACTCTTGTCAACAACGGTAACATTCATAAACTTACATTCTGCTTGACATAACTCAGCTGGTGTTCAACAGACTCAAATACAGACATACACACACACTCACACACAATTAAGTCAGTCCAGCAGGAAACGAAACTGATCAACTGATCAACAGTGAAAGCAAGCAGCTAAATAAAAATTTTAAATCTAAAGCAATGAAGCATCTTTTGCTTGATCACAGATTTGAAAGCTTTTTTTATACTGGATTAGGTGATGCATATACATATATATGAAAGTATGGATATATATATACATGAACAATACAAGACAGTCTCTTTCTGGAAGCGAACAGAGTAAAATTTCTTTAAAAAAACTGTAAAACAAAAAGTCGTAAGTCTATCATCAATCGGTACTCATTATTGAGAGAGAGAGAGAGAGAGAGAGAGAGAGAGAGAGAGAGAACTACTGGCCGCACTAGTTAGACCTTTGATGCAGTTCTCAAAAGCACTGACTCCCCATACAAAAGCAACACTATGAAGTCAACAAGTGTTACACAAAAAATATTTGAGAATATATATATATACGTATATACATCTCATTTGTACAGGAACAAGGAGATAATGTCACAGAATATTTTGTGTGTGTTCTGGTGTGATTTTGCCAACACCAAAATTTGCGAAACCCTTCATCAATACCACGCAGTCATTACAAGAAAAAACCAAAGAAACTGTATAAAAAAGCAGCACCAGATACCATTTATGGTCAAAGTGGCAGACACCTTCTCTTCTCCCACACCGTTGGAGGCTATACAAGTATAGGTTCCTTGGTGCTTCCCTCGTACAGAGTCCAGGGTCAAGATACTCGACTTGCCAATCTGGTCAATCTGTATGCCATTGCCAGATTGCAGAGGAACACCATTGAAGACCCAACTCATATTTATAGGCTGGTCCCCTTTTTGCAGGACACAGTTGGCTTGGGCAAAATCGCCCTCAAAAAAATCAGACTCACCAAAATCAATTGGGATCAAGTGGGGCCGTTCTGCAAAAAGGAAGATTTGGGATTTTTCATCTTCAGTTACTACTGTAGTACATAAGAGGAACAAGGAGAGACAGTTCATGAGGGAAAATAATAAGTTAAAATGGCATCGAGCAAACCAAAACCCTTAGGTAGCTTTCACGTGGAAGTTCTTTCGTCCATATTAAAGAGGCCAAATCAGATCTTCTTTCCATGTTAGACACTTCAAAAATGCAGTGAGTGAACCTCTTACATATGAACAGGATACATTAAGCATTAAAAAAGGTAAGGAATGATGAAAATGTGTAATAAACATGAAATTCATCATTCTGAATTAGCAGTACGATTAATATTCTAGTTCTTCAATTTTTACACATGCAAACTAATCATGATGACCTTGATACATTCATGTTTATCACAATTTTCATATGGAGCTATGAATGCAAGGTGTTAATTGTTTTCTTAAACTGAGGTCAAAGAGAGAGAATGAAGATATTGTATGAGCAAACTCCCAAAACACCTAGCAAACAAATCTCATATACCATTGACGGTAATGGAAGTCGTGTACTCGGCCTGTCCAACTTTGTTAAAGACGCTACAAGTGTAATTCCCCTGATGATGAGCTCGAACCGGATCAAGAGTTAGGATGCTGCTCCTACTACCCACACTAGAAATGACAGTGTCATCTGTGCTAACAAGTTTGATCCCATTGAACAGCCACACGAACTGAACGGGACGGTCCCCTTTACGGAGCATACAATTGGCCTGAGCCATGTCCCCTTCGAAAAAGGCATCAGCTTCAAAATCTACTGGTAAAATTTGGGGTGGTTCTGTAAAGAAAATAATAAACAAGTTCCTTTGGATCAATTTGTCAAAATAAAACGGGCGGCTTCTGTGAGAGTCATTTGAGAGGAACAGGGAGATGATGATGATAATAATTGACCTAGCTATTGTCAAATCAAAAGAGAAGCCTTTTTAAAAGAATCTTATCATATCATCAGTACCCAATGTTGACCAGCTTGGTAAAACCTCTTCTGTACCAATAAGAATCAAGTACTAAGCTTCTCTGCCTCTGGCTTATCCCAGCCGGAATTTTTGTTGACAGTGCGCGCGTACGTACATCCCTTGATGAAGAGCACTCACACGGGATCTAACTATACAACTATACTGCTTCCCACACTGAGAGAACCTGTCTATCAGCCGAGCTGACGAGGTCTCTGCTAGCCAGTGACCAGCCGACGTTAAGTGGACGGTCACTCTTTCGCAGTACACGACTCACTTATGCCAAGTCTCCCTCATTAAACGCTTCAGATCCATAGTCTATAGGTAATAATTGAGGAGGATCTGTAAGATAAATGTCTTTACTGTTTTTCAACAAAAATTACAATTGCACTGTGCAGTATGCAAGTCTGAATGAATGCTCATTGAGGGCATACACAGAACACATCAATTCTAGAATGTGAGTGATCATATATAATATATATAGTATATAGATAAATGAGATACTTACAAACATGAGTCCAATTTATGGCATTACAAGAAAACTACAAGTTGTAACTGGTAACAAATTAAGAACTAGTTGCAAGGAAGTTATATAGCTTCAAAAGAACAGAACACATAATCAGGAATTAAGTCATGACAATAATTTGAGCTACACCTTACTGTACATTTTCTCTGTTAAATTCAGCTTGCTGGCCTCTGAACCCTTAATTAGTGAATCATTAAGAAAATACAATTTATGTATGAAATTAATACCAGCTTAAAGTTATACTTTGGATCTCATTTTAACAATACTCAGTGAAATGATTATTTAGGTAAAATTGAAGAGAATATGAAACACCTACAAAATTAGTATATCTTTCTTTTCCTTGGGATGAGAAAGTGAAATGCCTAATCAGAATTAATCCCAATACAACAGAACCTGAGCCTCAGTACAAAACCTAACACACTTCTATGAATATATTCATCAATTCCAGTCTTTCATCCTGGAAATTGCAAAATGGGAAAGGAAAATGTTATGGATTAATTCTCAGCACTAATTCCCACTCTTCCAAAAAGTCCCATTCCTGCACCAGCCCCTAGCATGCAAGTTACCCAACAGGTATACATAACATTACTCTGCCAAGTTTATTAAAGGAACAGGGAGAAAGGGCAATCATATGAAGTAAGAGGGGGAAACCTTGTGAGGGTTAATACTGTATTTTTAGTGCCCCAAAAGCTAAAAGCCATCAGTTTGAGTCATTCTCAACACTATACCATTCACTATCAGAGTTGCCGAAACTTTCGTAACACCCGCGTCATTGGTTGCGCTACAGCTATAGTTGCCCTGATGGTGGGCACGAATGGGGTCTAGAGTTAAGACGCTCGTTCTGCTTCCCAGACTGTTAATCTGAGTGGTGTCCGAATTCACTAATTCAATGTCATTTAAGAGCCACCTAATCACCACAGGCTCATCTCCCTTTCGAAGCCTACAGCTGGCCTGGGCTAAGTCCCCCTCATAGAATGCTTCTAACCCAAAATCTATCGGCAAGAGCTCAGGTGGTTCTGCAACAAAGAAGGCCTTTGCTTATATATCTACAGCATTTGCAAAATACAAGGAACAGGGAGAGGTTTCATGTAGTTAGTAGAGCATTAAGCTAATATCAGAGATCTGCCATAAAAAATATTAGTAAATGAACCCCACATCAACCTTGGTTTCTCTTTTTTCTTTTATACCATTGACAATGAGCTGCGCCTTAACTTCGGATGTCCCACCAACATTTGTAGCACTACAACTGTAAAATCCTTGATGGTGTGCAAGTACAGGATCTAGTGTCAGGATGCTAGTTCTGCCTCCAACACTAAGAATCTGAATGTCGTCTGACTCGTGGAGCTCTGTCCCTTGAAACTTCCACTTAAAACTCACTGGGCGATCGCCTTTACGAAGTACGCATGTGGCCGTAGCCAAGTCTCCCTCAAAAAATGTGGGTTCCCCAAAGTCTATAGGTATTAGTTGAGGGGGCTCTGCAATAGAATATATTTTTAAATTTTTGTTAGTTACAGCAATTGTTTGGGTTAAAAGGAGCAGAGAGAAGCACCACGTACCAAAAGGAATAAAGCTGTGCCGAACGTGCCTGATACCAGCAACAAAACAGTTGTGCTAACATAATCCCACAGCATCCTACTAAAATATGTCTCCAAAGAATTATGATTAAAGTACCATTCACACTTATAGCAGCTACCATACTGGCAGTGCCCGCATCATTTGTTGCTATGCAAGTAAAGTTTCCCTGGTGGTGACCGTGGATAGGATTTATTGTTAAAAGGCTTGTTCTTCCTCCAACATTTAAAATTTCTACGCTATCGGACGCTAACAGAGGCTTCTCATTAAATATCCACTGGAAGGTGACTGGCAAATCGCCTTTACGTAGAACGCAGTTAGCCTGGGCCAGGTCACCTTCATTAAAAGTTTCTGAGCCAAAGTCTATTGGTAATATCTGGGGTGGTTCTGTAAGTGAAAATCAAAGGATTCAGTTATCTTATACTGTACTAGGCAATGCAATACTACTATAAATGAACAGGACAACTACTACAGTACAGCACTGCAAAAAATATTGAGGATGGAACTAAAGGGACATAATGCCTATAGTGTCACCCTACGGACGTACAGGAAAACTGGCGTTCTCTAGGCATTCTAATACCCCTAACTGAATGAAGTACCATTGACTCTCAGTTCTGCAGCGTACTGAGCAGTTCCAGCGGCATTAGTGACTTCACAAATGTATACGCCCTGGTGACGAGCTTCCACGCGACCAATGGAGAGGAGGCTGTTTCGAGAACCAAGGTTCACGATACGTACGTCCTCCGAGGGAGATATGAGAGTTCCTCGAAACCTCCAAAGAAAGGTCATTGGCAAATCGCCTTTACGAGCCATGCAGCTCGCCTGCACAGCATCACCCTCGTACACCTCAAAGCCACCAAAAGTCACTGGTATGATCATAGGTGGTTCTGTAAGTTTAACATAGCTTTGTGGTAAAGGGCAGCAACTAACCTGTGTGTTATACAGAATACATACCATGACACCAAGGCAAAACATCTACCCACACACACACACACACACACACACACACACACACACACACACACACACACACACATAAACATCTTTATTGTATGACATAAACATGTTAAAAAATCAAATGCTGTATATCTAAATGTTTACATTCTCTCAAAATATACACTGCAAAAATAATCACAGTACATATATACACACATACATATATAAAACAACAGTATGCAACATATACAGAGCTCTGTCTATATACACACAAGTACAGCACATATGGAGTGCTAAACAGTATAATCAGTTCTGCTTTCTATTTGTATTTCCTAGAGAAGATAAAAGGTAAAAGTTTGGAAAATCTTGTAATTTTCACAAACATGTTTCTGGAAACAACAAATAAAATCACATCTAATTTCAAATTACTGACTGCTGAATAACCTAACTTAATTTAGTGAATAGTTGTCGTATCTCTTCCCGAACAACTACGTACAAAGTTATGATTCATTGTAGTGTAATTTTCTACTCGTTACCCCCAAGTAATTGAAGTTCAAAAGTAATGTTTATCTGTTTAAAAATGCCAGAAGGTCTTTTCATAAGACATTAGCTACTAAGGTGATGTACGTAAATGCATTTGTACTGTAACATTCCTCTACACTACAAATCAACTTCCCCTTGTCATCTGTGTAAGAAAATGTATGTAAATACCATAACAACACAAGCAAAGTTTTAAAAACACTTGTGTAGTCGAATGCGATTAATATTAACTTATATGAAAGACAAGCTTAAGTATATTTAATAGCAAATAATCTTTTGTTTCAATATAAAAAAAATAAAAACAAGAATGGCCTGTGTATGCGGGCTAACCAGAGTCTTATGATTACAATACTTATTGATTTAACTCCAGAATGTTCCTTTAAAATTCCATGAAAGATTAGAGAATACTCGAAAAAATATTTTCATTAAAATCTGACTGTTTACATAAACTATACCTCATGTTATTGCTTATAAAAACTGTTTATTGTTACCAGTCCTCAATTCAACCAAAGAATGCATTCACACACAGATATACAACAGACAAAAACACCAAATCTGCATGTATGTTTGTCTTTTGTGATAAAGAATGAGAGGGTGATTTTCATACAGCAGGAACCTCTCCAAAAGGTTTAATGTGGGCGCATCCACGAATAATAGTTAAAATATTTCTGGAAGAAGTCAATTATACTGTCTTTCTTAGCACTCTTACCATACAGAAAGAATATATACATAACTATAAAGTGGATATTTGTTTGCATATGCATTCTGAAAAAGAAGAGTAGCGCTCACTTTTCACAGTAATCTTAGTTCTTCCCTTATAAAAATCCAAATTACTGCTCAAGAATTGACAGCACTTAAGGGAAATACAATTTAAGAAGACAAAAATATGAGAGAGAGAGAGAGAGAGAGAGAGGGAGGGAGAGGGATGAGAGGAGGAGAGGAGGAGAGGATTGAGGGGGAGGAGATTGAAGAGATGAGAGAAGAGGAGCGAGAGAGAGAGAGAGAGAGAGAGAGAGAGAGAGAGAGAGTTACATTCCTTCATCTTTCAAGTTTACTCAAGTGAGAATACCCTTCCTTTTCTCAAGTTATACTTTGCAGTAGAGTTAATCATCTAGAAAAAAAAAAAAATTGAATACTTGACGAAGATTGTTAAAACCAACTGGCGGCTGCATTACAATAATGTCATTATCACTCTTGGTTTCTTACCATAAAAGGCATGGGTGTGATTCATTCCCAAAGTCAAGTGATTCTGACACTAATGAATATCTGTGGCTCACAAATGAGCATGAAAGGGTTATGCACAAATTCATGGTGCACGCACTTTTATATATATAGTTTATATATATATATATATAGTATATATTATATATATATATATATATATATATATATATATATATATATATATATATATATATATAACATATATATATATATATATATATATATATATATATATATATATATATATATATATACTACCTATATATATAATATATATATAAATTATATATATTATATATGGTATATGTATATACTGTATATATATCTACGTTTATATATATATACGTATATATATATATATATATATATATCTATATATATATATATATATATATATAACTATATATATATACACACAGGCAGTCCCCAGTTATTGGTGGGGTGCTAAGTGAAAACCGCCATTGACCGAAACTCAGTGATTTATGGCGCTGACATCTGGTTATTGGCGCCTCTGTTAGGTATGTTATGACACCATAACTCTATTATCGACAACTTATGGCACCAATAACCATAAACAGCCAATTTTATGGCGCTGGACAAGCTCCATAAAACCGGACCGCCATTAACCAATAAATGAGGACTACCTGTATGTGTGTGTATATATACATATAAATATATATATATAGGTGCCTCCAATATGTGATAGAAAGGACCTCTGTAAATTTCCATCACTCAGTCAGGTCTTTCCCTGATTTTCCTTCGACTAATCTCAACCTATTTCTTGCCGCCCCATCTCATACACAACCCAGAAGCTCAGAGTCTTCCAACTCTTCCAGTGCCTATAGGAACCCTAAAATCTGGCACTTATCATGTATGACTATCCCCCCCCACCCCTGGGGTTGTACAAAGGGGCAGAATTCCCAGCTAGGTCTACAGGGATGAAGTTGCTTGACTCATGACCTTGGTGATCACAACCCTAAGGCCCCAGATAATTGGGGAGGGGGTGCTCAACTTTATCGATCAATTAACCAGTTTTTCCCATTTATGTGGAGAGGGGAGAGAGGACTCTTTGAGTCATTGGACATTTTACAAGGATGGGGCTTTTATTCCCACATTCCTTTCTGGACCCCACTTGATGCTGGTAGCAAATCACAGTTGGGTTCACTGATGGGTGGCTGAAGGGATCATACTTTACTTTAAAATGACCTAATATTGTTTATATATATATATATATATATATATATATATATATATATATATATATATATATATATATATATATATATATATAAAACACAATTATGTATACTTTGAACTATCAAGTTATATTATCATAAGAGTATGTATGTATTTATTTAGATAAATGTGTACATGTATGTAAATAATATACATATATCTCTATGAAAATATCTTCATAAATCTTAGTACGTACTGTAAATTCATAATGTACAATCTAGTTTATATTCTACCATACTTCTTATGTACATCAATCAAAAACTACTTAAAACAAGCTATGTGAACTGTTGACCAATATATTACTACAGAAGGGAAGGTGAGGAAGATGGCCATTACAAAAGCATGGTATAATACAGCAGTACAAAACACAATCATGACACTGAACTATTTATAAGGGGTGTGGGGATTAACTTTGTTTATTTTTTGCATCCAATGATCGTGTATATCTCACATATAACTACTGTATAAGCACAGTTCCTCAGAGAAACTCTGTTCAAACAGTGTTCAACATTCAGTCTTTCGAGTATAGTACGTACTCTGATGCAGAGGGCAGTATTCATGGAACGAACAAAGCACCACATATAAAATGTCAAAATTACAGGGTTTGGTCTCATGCGCAAATGAAATAGTCCGGTAAATATGGGGAATATCTGTAAATGATTCTCTACCCTGAACGACTAACTCCGCCTCAAACTCGCTACTTCCGGCTCGGTTTAGGGCGGCGCACCCATAAATGCCCCTGTGGAAATCACTAAGGGGCTCAATCGTCAGAATGCTGGTCCTGTCGCCGAAATGATTGACCTTCCGCGTGTCGTCAGAATGCAGAAGTTCGCCATTGAAAGTCCACGAGATTGTGAGTGGCAACAATCCCCTGACAGCGACGCAAGTTGCCGTCGCAATTCCTCCTTCAAACAACTCCATGCCGCCAAAGTTGAATGGCACGATGACGGGTGGGTCTGGATTTTCGGAAAATATACAGCTTTAAGTACGACTGATTTGTGAGACTTCTGTTTGGGCCTCTGTTTTTGTCTCCTAAATCACAGATTTTAAAAATGTATAGAAAATTTGAAGGTGTTTGCATATAAAAATTTGTAAATGAAAAAAAATTTCTTTGGAAAGGGAGAAGCCTCACGAATTTTAGATCTGATGAAGTGAAATAGTTAGGAAATAGCAAAGAGGATAACTACATGAGATTAATGAAGTGTGCATTCAGATTTCTAATGATAAGAAGAAGCATATCCCAGATCACTCTACGCCACTCATAGCGGATTATACCATGAACAGCCAAAGAGGCTGAGAATCTGTCCTCTCCAGCCAAGTTAGATGCCACGCAAGTGTATTCTCCTGAGTGACCGTGAGTGACGTGTTCGATTGACAGAATGCTTGACCTAGCGCCCAGCTTGACAGTGCTGACACCCATTATGTGTGAGACCTCTCGACCGTGAAAGTACCACCTTATTGTCAAGGGCGTGTCCCCATCGGTCACATAGCAAACTATCTGAGTGTCCTTCCCCGACGTGATCTCTCCCTCGAAGGAAAATGGGCGGATTCTTGGCGGGTCTGTGAATTATATATATCATGTTTTCCTTTCTCTTTAATTGTGACAGAAAATAGCAAACACATCAGGTCAAATGGTTCTTCAATACATACCGTCGTGAAGGTTCCAGGTTGAGGGGTACAACACTGAAGTTCTTTACACACAGAGAGCATTGGCTAAACTCAACAAGGTCTCTCTGACAGACTGACCTTGTGAAACACAAGGAATGAGGGCATTAACAACATTACAACACCAAATTTATCTTTTCAATACTGATTTCCTGCACGCACTATTGTTTTGATACCTATACAACAATGCACAATCAAATTAATACAGTTCTTTAGTGTGGATCTGCCAGACTAATGCCATCACTTTGCATGACAAAACACTGACATTTCAATACTCAAAACAAAGTTGCAGGCCCGTTTTCTAAACGGCTGTTCTTGAAAAAGACTGCAGTCAAGCCACATAAACACACACATGAAGATTATCAACAAGAGTCAAGAGTTTTTAGCTGCTCCTGCAACAGTCTTTAATTAAAAGATAAAACTGCTTTAAGCACTCCTCATTAGGGAGAGTAATTTATCACTGATAAAATTTTAAACTGCACACACCTGGATTAAAAGTGTCTCACCGTGAAAATGATAGATTGATGTTACCACAGTAGTTGTGCAAATTTATGCAAATGAATGAGAACTTTGGAACTTATTACCTGTAGCCACAAAATATCCATACTCAAATCGCAGATAAGTCAGCTAACCATATATCGCTACAGGTAAGTTCATACATAAATTCTTTACATTCTACACAGTACCGTAAGTACATTCAGCTTAATCATACATGTCCTACTGTAGTACAGTTCAATCATTCACTAAACATTTTCAGCTCAGACAATACTAGAGTTCTGTTCTTTGTGTACAGGGTTAAATTTCAACTTTTACTACTGGTTGATAAGCAATATTTTGTATACCAGGGAATTTCTCTTACTCTTCTCAAGAGTTGCATGGGCAGCCAGAACCTCCTACCTATCATACCAAAATTAAGGCAGTATGTGTCAGTATTGCATTACACATTAATATGTTAACATCAACTGAAAAAATGCAGCTGCTGATAAATAAGAAATCAGAAAAGACTGGTTTGTGGAGACTGTTCATATTGAAAAAAAAAAAAATGAAATGAAATACCACAGACATTCAAGAAAGATTCTGGTCAAGTAGTATGCAAGACATTTTGTGGACAGATGACAATAACCAAGAAATGAACTTGAAAGTTTTGATGTTAATCATGCTTTGTCAAGACCATATCTTGTCTGTGAAGATGTGTACATATAATAGTTTACAAATAATTTAGATAAACCAAGTACTATAGTAGATTCACGTCAATCGTGCATTTGATGTCTAGGACCGTCCCTTACGACGCTCCTGATTGGCTGTTGATGAGCCAGTCACAGGGCTGGAAACTCTCAGACTCTCTCGAGAGTTCACATAGGCAGGATGTATGTTCCACCTCTCCTGAGGGATATGTCTTTCAAACATATACCTCAAGAGAGGTGCAACATACATCCTGCCATGTGAACTCTCGAGATTGGCGTTATCAACAGCCAATCAGGAGCGTCGTAAGGGACGGGGCCTAGACATCAAATCTACTATAGTAACCATTTCCATGAAATAATATTGGATGAGTTGGGTAAGATCAAATGTGTTGGATATTTAACATTTGACTGAAAGAAGGTTTACTATATAGGGTAAATTCCATAAATGCATTTATTTTCTGCCACCTTTTGAACAACAGGTCAATTTTGTGTATTCAAAACCCTCCATGTCATGATACAGAACATCAGCTGTTAATGCACTGTTGTAGTATGTGAATTTCGTTTGACTAAACCCAATTAAATTTTCTACCTTTTAGATGTTTTATGGTTCAACTAACACAGACAAAATATAAGTGCATTGTGCAAGATTCTCATTATCCAATTAACTGTGTGACCTTGTCCATATTAACACTTCAAGTTGAATTTTTCATAGCTTCTTAAGTGCATAAGTGACTTCATTCCTTGATTTGGAATGAAGGGTTTACCATAAACCTATAATAACACATACATGTAAATGTTTTGGGATAACTAAGTGCTTTTTTTTGTACCAAACACAATATCATATCACAGTAATTTTGTATCCAGAGTTGAAGCCTACAGTGAATGAGTCAGGACAATCTTACCACTACAGGCATAATGAAATTTCTCCTAAAATCAATCTTCAAATACAAATCCAAGATCAATACGTATTTCTTTCTCAATTGTTCTCATAAAAAAGTCCCCTAAAAAGTCTCATCTATTATGCATATTAATCAAAGGGAAATTATAATATAGGATGAATGCCTTGACATCAACTTTTGAGTTGGCGTAACTTCTTCAAACTCCATATTGTCCAATATGGTATCACAGTCCAATGTGGAAATTTTGAACAAAATTGTAAATATGCATAAAAAGGTTTTAAACAGCTAGTGAACTGGAAGAAGAGGGATCAGGAGAAGGAATATTTGCTAAGGGATTCTGCAACTTAAATGTTGTGAACTAAAACAATGAAAACCAAGCAAGCAAGAAGAACATCTACTTATATCTCCCATTCAGATCTTAACGTTCCAAGAGCCAAATGATTTTAGAGATGAATATTTCTGACAGGGTTTTACCATGAACAATTAGAGATGCGCTGTAGCGTGCTTCTCCGGCGCGGTTGTTTGCAACGCAGGTGTAATCACCTGCGTGAGCATGGGTCACATGCTCTATGCTCAGAATACTGGATTTGCTGCCCAGTTTCATAGTGTTTACACCCATCACGTGGGATACCTCCTGACCGTGGAAGTACCACGCAATGTGCAGGGGGGGGTCACCCTGAATGACATAGCAGGTGAGCTGAGTGTCTGAACCGGACAGAAGTTCCGGTTCGAATTCAAAAGGTCGAATCTGAGGTGGCTCTGCAAAGCGGGTTTAAAAATGGCAAGAATGAAGAATGAGGGAACTTTTGCATTTCAAGTTCTGCTGTAAAAGGTATATACTACTATACAAAAATAATCAAACGGATGGACTTCTACCCAAATAAATGTCGATAAAAGAGTAGAAATCTGTATTCAGTGGCTGGAATACATCCTCAGATTTATTTCTGCAACTAAAACACACATACAGAGTAGAGTGAAAAAAAAATACTGTAGACATAAAACAGACTTTTATGCAACCTTCCTCCTTGCACCTGATTTGTAAATATTTTACCAGATGTGTCACGGCAAACTTTTGAACACCAAATACTTCAGTTTCAGTTCTATGATTCTGTAATTCTGTATTGATTATTTTGTGAATACTCTGGAAACCAAACCACCCTAGTATCTCGAAAACACATGACAATCCCAAAGCGCAGCGTCACCAATGTTGCATCAAATTCCAAAGACGGTACCCAAAGGTGTGGCAAAGTTGGCAACATAATTTTGAATTGTAAACAAAATAAGCAAAGCTATAAATCTTTCAAAAACCATTATGAAAACAAAGAAACCAGCAAAATATACTAAAATGCCGTAGAGAGAGAGTGACAGAGAGAGAAAGAGAGAGGCAAGAAAAGGAAGTGTCTACACCATTTCTGAACCATGTACATTGTGGATAGAAACAGACAAAAGCATGGGACTGTAAGCAATCCAACCTAGATCTCAAAAGACAGTTAATAAACAAATCAGCAATCGGAAAAATCTCTTCAATCACTCCTCGTATGAACCCAAATGCGAAGTGACTGCTCAGACTTTGTTCTGCTGAAAAAAAAAATATATATGTAAAGGACTTCTTGGGAATTAGCAATCAGGGCACCTTTTGTTGCTGCAGGTTAAGGATGAGGTCAACTTAATTACAAAAATAAATATATAATATATATATAGTATGTACGTATAGAGAGATCTTCACAAAATTTTCATAAAACATAATCTACAACAGAGAGTCATGCGTTTCAATGCTACAGAACAGCTAGTCATTCATTTACAAATAGGACTGCTATTTTCTACAGTTTTATATATATAAAAAAAACCATCATGAATACTGGTCATTCGTATTATCTGGTAGGAAATTCACAATTTGCATTTTGCAAAGTCTCAATTGACATGGTCTTAATTCACAGTTTCAAGTTCGAACCCCTGAAAATAATACAGATACGTACTGTACAAACAAACTTTTTTGTTTATTTTCAGAAACAATCATATCAGGCAATACATCAATTCATTTTTTAAAACACAAGTTTAAGTGTGAATGTTTAAATGCTGATTTTCATTTTAATAAGATGCAGTAATAATATTTTATTATATGATCTCACAGTGACTAGGGCATTTATGAATTCTGTAACAATGGGTGGACATCATTTTTCCACTTGATCACATTTCAAGAGCAAATGGGTCAGATTTCTTTTTGATTAAGATGGACATAACAGATGGTGCAAAACATAAGTAAATAAGGGTTACTGAGATTACAGGTGTGTGAGATGCTACAGAGCAGTGTATGTTATAGATGCAATAGACGAAAAGTTTAAAGGGAAACTAGATTTAAAAGATAATAATTAGAGTGAATCTAGATTTAAAGGATAATAATACGGTGCACAAGAGTCTAGAAGGGTACAGAACAGGAAGTGGTGTCATTTAACAAACTCTCAGAAGAAAAATAATGTCAAAATTCTATATGTATTTGAGAGAGAGAGAGAGAGAGAGAGAGAGAGAGGAGAGAGAGAGAGAGAGAGAGAGAGAGAGAGAGAGAGAGAGAGAGAGAGAGAGAGAGAGAGAGAGAGAGAGAAACTGTGTAAGTGTTGACAGGCAAAAAGGCATTTGCATACAAAATATAATCTATAGATTTACTGCAGGCATGTAAACTTGTATAAGCACATCATCACTAAACCACAGGGAAACAATTTGATAGTGCTATAAACTTTGAATCAAATCTCTAACATTCCTGTAATTACAAGAAACCTGAACAACAATATATCAATTTGTATTTAAAGTCCATATATTTAAGTATCTCCAGATTATGAAATCAACATAAGAACTATCAAGAGAAACTGTAGAGAGTATTATAAGAAATGGAAAGAAATAATCTATGCACCAAAATTATATAAGGAAAAAAGAAAAATAGTTCCACAGGCAGTTAAACTCAACAGCAAGCACAGTACAGTACATAATCTTCTAAAGCGACTGCGTAAGACAGTCGGCACAATGGCAGGTGGTCATACCATTGACCCAAAGCGTTTCGGTATGATTTGTTCGACCGGCGTGGTTCGACGCCAGGCACGTGTAAGACCCACGGTGTTCGGATCCAGCCTGGTCAATGCTCAATATGGACGTCCTCTCGCCCACCCGCTGGGTGAAAATGCCAAGCTTGGGGCGCACCTCCTCCCCGTGGAGGGTCCAGCGTATGTCAATTGGGGAATCCCCCTCTCCTACCACGCAGATAACTTGCACAAGGCTCCCGGCTTTAATGTGCTCCTCAAATTGGAAGGGGATGATGCGAGGGGGGACTGATGGCGACAAACGTGAAACAAATCTTTCTGATTATTTGCCCAACAAAACGTACTCTACTACAAGACCCCAACTGACCTAACTATCACACAGGTCATCACTGGTTGGACCTCCCTTGCTCTCGTGGCTCGAGAGAAGGACTTCACCACATCTGCACTGGTCATGTTCTAAAGATACTCTACAGTGAGACCCAAGCTACCCTAAAACATCTGTGAGTGCAATTCTTTGGATGTATTGTTCCTGCAATAAGGACTCTCCACATGTAGGATTAGAGTGATGGACTAGGCAACAAACAAAAACACAGAAAGCTAATTCAAATACGTAAAATAAAAAAGCAAAAAGATAAAAAGATGCATTCAACAGCTAAAAGAAAACCTGTACGGTGTTTTAAAAAAATACCTAGGACAGTCAGTGTAACACTGTGTTTGGCCTGGCCTGCACGATTGGTGGCAACGCAAGTGTACTCTCCAGAGTGATGCTGGCTCAGGCTAGGAATGGCCAGCATCGACGTTCTCGAGTTTACAGGGGTTATAGTGGCGCCGTCAAGGCTCTCTGTGCTCAAGCTAATGCCATCCCTGAGCCAGTATAAAGTTATGGGGTCGTCGCCGGACAACAGCGTGCAAAGAACTTGGATAGACACGCCCTCAAAATTTTCAGGGGGAATCATGAAAGGCATGATGACGGGAATGGCTGGGGGGGAGGAAGATATAGCAAGAGTGCCTTTGAGAAACTTTGTGGTAAAAAATGCTATTAGTTCCTTCATTGGAAAGAAATTGCCATCAGAAAAGTAATCACAGTCTATAATTATATCTGCAACAAGAACAGCACGATAACACCGCTACCTGCAATCACAATGTCAACATTTATTTACAACACTGACAACACCACGTTTTTTTTTTTTTTTTTTTTTTTTTTGGGGGGGGGGGGGGGTTAACCCTGGGGTAAGAAAATTCATGTATGATAGTACATATTGTCAACTTTCTCAACTTGCAGAAAGGCACTGATAATACAGACACCTTCATAAATCAGAAGCAACCTCAGACTATAGTTACTTACCATGCTTACAAGAATAAGCAATATTCAAGCAGTTTAGACAATTGCAAGTTCAAAATTTTAATAAATTCATTTGCATCAGAGAATAGTAATGTCACTTCATCAGAAAGATGGCTTTGTGGTCAAATTTATCTGTCAAGACTTTAGCATTGAAAGTCTTCAATGAAATGGGAGATACTTCTACATAAGAATAAAAATCCAGACCATTTTTCTAGATTGTGCTGTATTCTCTATAACAGAAAGCACCATCAAAGCTGCCTCTTGAACCTCATATCCTCCTAAGCAACTAACTGAACCTCATATCCTCCTAAGCAACCAACTGAAGTGGTTTTAAAACTGTCCCAATATACATCTGAAATGGACTCTTCTATTTTAGAAAAAACTAGTTACACTTATCTTACAACTAACAAAAAAAAAATCAGTATCACTTATTAAGATCACACAGATAAACATGGCAGAAATGCAAGTGATATCTTCTATACAACTGACAAGACTTTAAGGTAAATCAAGGCTGAAGATGATTTCAGAGAAGGAGCAAAAGATCTAGCTAACACCTGTGTCCTGTGAGAAGACAGGACTTTCTCACTTCTGCCTAATCTTGGGATGAGTTTCTACCATCTATTTCCATCTCTGACATGTTCTCCCTCCAGAAAAATTTTCAGTCAATGGCCATGAGGTCATTTTTAGCAAAGTCTAAACTGAACCATTAATCAAGATTTATCAGACTAAATCCACAAAACTCCTTAATTCAGACAAAATAATGATTAAGATACAAGTAACCCTAAGTGGGTAGTAAACCAGTCATGATTAGCTTCAATGATATTGGTAGTGGCCATAAAAAGGGACTAGTATAGTTCACAGAACAATAATTAGAGGCTGTCTTGGAACTATAAAGATGAACCCTGGGGTATGTCTAGAAGTAGTGTGTCGAGCGGTTTTGCAAAACAAGGACCAATTGCAAACTGCAACCGTACTTTTGTAAATTATGATTGTTTATATAAAGCATTCCTGTAATACAGTATCACAATGTCACTGAAATGTACTGAACAGCCATGCAACCTTTATTATTATGCAAGAATCATATCTCACCATGATAAAAATTTAGAGACATAAATTAGATAGTATCTGGTTTTCCCTGGAAATAAAGTTTCGAGTTTACATCCTTATCTTCATAAAACGTACACGAATTATCAGATATGTATTATTTATAACCTGAAACTTATAAAAAATATTCACGGAATATATATTAACTCAACCCTTATAATATATATATATATATATATATATATATATATATATATATATATATATATATATATATATATATAGATAAAGATAAATGCCACGAAGGAAAAATAAACGAAGGAGTCTGCGAGATCTTTCGACTTAAAAGCCCTTTACTGAAGCAGATATCTGCTTCAGTAAAGGGCTTTTTAAGTCGAAAGATCTCGCAGACTCCTTCGTTTATTTTTCCTTCGTGGCATTTATCTTTATTTATGGATTTATCATGTTCCTAACTTTCGTGATTCTGTTATACATATATATATATATATATATATATATATATATATATATATATATATATATATATATATATATATATATATATATATATATAATATATATAGCATGAACTTCACAAGACTAGAGAATTCACAGATGCAGTCTTGATTCCAAACAACATTACACAACCAATTCTAATATACAAGAAACTTTCACTGAAATCTGTGAAAAAATAAATATATTATATATAAGCATAAGCCCATCAGAGACCATAAATGGCTGAAGACTGGCAAAACTAATTTATTTTTTGTAACTATACCTTCATCATTTTTAAGACGACCAGCAAAACTGGACCCCTCCCGCTGATGCACAAACATAACAAGATACACAACCCTCTTTCTTCAACTGTAGCTGATTGGTCCCCTAATACATATATACTCTCTTCAATTTAGAAAAACACTCTCAAGTTAGTTTTCTGCTTTCTCTCTGCACCTTCTGCAACCATACTTTTAATACTGTCCCCTTGAAACCTTGATAGATATATGATAAACATTTTGTCTAGTCCTGAAATTCAAATATCCATGTTTTCACACAGCAGAATTTACACTCAACCACCTACAAGAAGGAAAAAAGAGGAAAGGGGGTGACAGATCCTGTACTACCTAAAACTTGGATCAATTCATGATGTTAACAGGACCTTGGGATAAGATGTATGAAAAGGTAAAAGGGTTAGAATCTACAGAAATAAGAAAGTTAATAACTGGGTATTCAAATGAAAGAAACATCATGCTGTGAAGTCTAGATGTGCGTGGACCAAGATAAGGCAAGACAATACACAAAAAGGTTTTTTATAGCCTTCTCAATCTTCCACATTACCATTCACCCAAAGCTGAGCTGTTGATCTATGCTGTCCAAAAGGATTGAATGCTAGACAAGAGTAAGTTCCAGTGTGCTCGGCACTCACGCCTCTTAAAACTAGGAAGCTCATTTTGGAATCCACTTTATTGATCATAAACTTAGGCGAGGAAGTGATTGGTATGTCATCTTTGTACCACTGGAGCGTTATGGGGTCGTCTCCAGTTGTCACGGTACACGATACCTGTAGCAACTGTCCTTCCTGGACCTCTTGTGGGAAACTAAATGGTAGAATTTCAGGTTTTTCTGTTGGAGAATTTCAGATACAATGATGGTCAATGCCCTGGTTAAAACCAATACCATTAAACTATATAATATTCTATGTTCTTGAAGAGTCCCATTTCATTATCTAATAGAGCATTCTTACATTGTACTTCTCGGATTTGATATACTGTACGCAAGAGCTTCCTTCTGTCCTGACATATCGCATAAAAGCTTCCTACCACAGCTACAATTATTTGGGGTTTGTATTTTTTTCCTTGATTAAAATATTTATGAATAAAACAGGTGAAAAATTAAATGTACATACTCTAAAAGGGCAAGGGGCTTAAACTACAGTTATGTCCATTTCCACGACACCAAAAATGTCTTGAGAACTTGGTTTAGGAGAGACAGGAATAGAGACTCCCTCTATAAACTAAATACAGGCAGAAAACATTGTGATCTCTGTAAATAACCTGTACCATTATACCAGTTCAATCACACTATAATAAATCAGTCATTTAATCATTCTAGCTCAAAAAACTCTCTGTGCTTTTTTGTCACAGCTTAGTTTTCAAATGTCTTTTGGGTGAACAAAACCACAGGACACAACCCTTCTTCCCCACTGAACGCAACATATTGAAAATTTCCTTCCACAAATATCACCTTTACAATATTTCTTAAGAGGTCAGTTCTGACGGTTTTAAAATGAGAATATTTCTTAAGAGGTCAGTTCTGACGGTTTTAAAATGAGAACATAAAAGTGGCTGAATAACTGAAAAAATCCAAACACAACACAACACTGTTAATGAAGGTAAGGTCCCATGCACAATTTACAACTAGAACAAGCCATACCCTTCACTCTGAGTGAGTCTGAGTAGGCAGCTTCTCCCACTCTGTTAAAAGCTCGACAAGTATACTGTCCGGAATGGTTTGACCCAACTCCCTGGAGGATTAACTGACTCATCCTTGGAACAACATTACTTATCATGAACTTAGGGGAACTGGTTAGAGGCTTCTCGTCTTTGTACCACTGGAGGGTGACTGGGTCGTCTCCAGTTGTCACAGTGCAAGATACCTGAAGAAGCTGACCCTCCCTTACCTCCGCAGGAAAAGTGAAGGGCAGAATTTCTGGTTTTTCTGTGTGAGATTCAAATGCCCTGTATTCTTAAACCCGCAAAATGGTACTTAACGGACAAAGGTTCTGGAAACTAGTCAACTAATATGTCATTTCCACATGGCTATGAATACTTGTAGGAAACACTAAAGAGAAATTTCTATGCCTCTCTTAAGTTTACCCAACAAGCATCATAAGATAAAATACCTTATATGCAACACTTTGCAACTTAATTCTGATCTTTCCAAAGAATAAATATTCTGCAAATAATGTTACTGATAAAATAAAAATGCTGCCTGCTTTACCAAACTGCCTCTTGCAACTCATAGTGTGATTTCTAAATCTACTGCTTATGCGACATTCTTTGCTGTATTAGAATAACCAAAACTAACTAAGGAGGGATTTTTTCTATTCAGTTCCAGATATTTGACTTCCCTGCCCTTTGGTAATCACTTATTAAAGGAAGCACACTTTGAAAGTGATTTCATGTGTAATATCATTCCTGTATACAGATGACTAATTATATACATTGGCCCTATGCCATTGCATATGTTTTGTCCCGGTGACTGTAAGAGAAAATCTTGACTGCCAAAATGCAGTAGGAAACAAACTGCCCCAAACTGCATAACTTCACACCCTGAATTTCTCAAGTGGAAATGTAATCCCTTACGGGGGTTCCTCAAAATGACAGCACATAACTGCAATGTTTCAGGTGTGCAATGGAGCTTATGAAAGACCCCTGAAAAGCATACAACTTTTCAACACTGCAGTGAAGCTTGCCTATAGTCTTTAGTAAAGGGGAATAGTATTATACCCAATAAGAAATCAAGTAGTAAAATGATTTTCAAACTGATAACCAGTCTCCAAACAAAAGGAAAATCAGCCTGCAGCATGATAGAAACTTATTTGATGTATGTATCTTGAATACATTTATACTATCCGAGGAAAAAATTTCAGTAGGAGCCAATACATGAATGACGCACACTAATGGAATGTGTTGAAAATCTGGGGAAGTCAAAGCGATTGTCTTAAATCTTCCAAACTCCTTAACTCGTAGACACTGCTCTGCCAAATTTTCAAGAGCAGGCATTGAACGTGTAAGCACAAAAAGTTGTGATTCCAGGATACTAACAAATATTTACAAATTGAACTAAGTCCAACACACAATGAAAAGGCTTCACTAAATGTCCAATAGAATGTTAGCAAACTTAATGGTAACTGTATTCAACTACAAGATAAGTATCATGATAATTCAAGACTAAATTAATTATTAACTAATGTAACTAAAGATATGTCAACCACATCTCACACCTACATGAAAATAGTAACCATTACAGTCTGTGTACAAAAAGGTTGCATTTACTACTAGTACGTATAAAACTACAATTCATATAAAAATAAAATTTTGTTTGTTTTCACCAGGACAAATAAGACCTCAGATCTCATAACATACCTTACTTGGCTTTACCTGGGATATAATAAGTTGAAACTGATCTAGCAATAATTCTACCAAATAAATCTCATACTAATGATGACAGCTTACATTTTGTTTCCGGATGTCTTAACAAAAATAGGAGGACTGGTATTCATGGGCAGGTGTTTATGATTAACAAAATGGGGGAAAGAAGAAGAAGTTTATAATTAACAAAAGGAGGTTCCTTGTGACCACATAAAAAACAGAAATCAAAGCACATACGAGACAACAGAGTAATGCAAATCCCAATCCTTGATCTTATTTACCCATCACTTCTAGTGCTGCCGAGTATCCAGTTTGGCCAACTGGGTTGAAAGCCTTACATGAGTATGACCCAGTATGCTCCGAGGTTGCCCCTTGGATGATGAGCATACTCATCTTGGAAGTAACTGTATTAATCATAAATTTAGGAGACGACTGGAGCGGCAATTCATCCTTGTACCACTGGAGTGTGATTGGGTCATCCCCAGTCATGACTGTACAAGGAACCTGGAGGGGTTGTCCTTCCTTCACTTCCGACGGGAAGGAGAAGGGAAGGATTTCTGGTTGTTCTGTCAAAAAGATTGAAGGAAACCCTCACAAAACACAGGCAGGAAATAGCATAAGGATTTCTGAGAGAGAAAAGGAAATATAAGACGCACTTCTCGATCAGGTTTCAAGCCAAGATGTTTGACTTCTCTCTTGGTGCAAAATTACCTGGATTAATAAAGAACAAAGAATTTTCCCATTCTGCATAATCCAAAAGCAAGGGACCCATGTTTTTCACTTACATCTGGAACATTTCTCTGCAAAACTAACATTCACTCAGACTATAATGCTATAAATTATTTAATGTAATCTCACCATTTTGCAATGCGCAATCTTTCACAAAAAAATTCTACTCAACACTGTAACTCTGAACAGCTGATCTACTCTCACAATTAACTTAAAATATTTACCAAAGGTTAAGTTACCTCAATCTAAACTTAGTAGTAAGGCTGAATAACAGCTACAGTTAGAGAATATGCATTTAACGAAGCTAAACTTGAGTAGTAATATAACTTAGTTTAATAAGAAGTTTCCTAAACATAATACTACAGTATATAACACAATGTACATGACCTCAGCTTAACTTTGCAATCTCATAAATGGTGGCAAAAAATTTGATGACTCAAAGGATATGAAACCTAGCAAGCAAACATTCCCTCTTGTCAGCTTCCCCGTTAAAGGAAAAATGCAACACAGTCACTCACCGCCCTACACAAGGAAAAGGAGACGTCCTTAATAAAGGAAGGAACTTAATGTTGCTTTCTTTGAATCAATATTATATCAGCTAAAGGCTCTTTACCTTGAGACAGGGATTCTAAAAGATTAGAGTCACTCTTGCATTTTTTGATAATCAGAACAAACTCCCATGCCACTGGCTCCTCTTGTTCCCCACTCCCAACCCCCAGCCCTAAAAGATTAAACAACCACATCCTGGATAGCTTTGCCTAGTCATAATTTAAGGGCTCACATAATCATCCTTACTCATGATCAGGATTCCATAACCTAATTCAAGAGAAATTTCTGCAAATTTTTTCTGCTCTATTTTCCCCTTATTGTAGGTGGCTTCAAAAGGTGGAGCACCCTATTTGGGCTTACAGTTATATCTTTACAAGGGTTAAAATTTACGGCCCCAGGCAAATGGCTTTCTTCATCTGGTAACGGAAGTGCATTCCAAAGCATATGATAGCATATTTTTCTTCTTGTGGTAATCATATAATGGCAGCTAACACTAATGTGCACGGCACCTAGCCATCTTTAGCAGTCACCATTGAAGAACGGTTCAGTTCTGAAATGGCTTAATTTTTTGGTGCAAGGAACACCAGAAATGTTCTCAACTTGGTATTTTTGTACTGAAATTCTTGCTGTTCTTAATATCATTACATATTATCAATGGAATTACCAGTCACTCACATGGCTGACATGAAGACTTTTGGGCCAAGAAATATCAATTGGGTTTATATTTGGATGATGTTCACAAAATCTTTAAAAAATCAAATAAAACTGGCTCTTCTACTCCTTACCAAATCATGATGTAAATAGGTAAAATGAAAAGTAACAAAACAGAAGAGGTTTAAGAGGAAGAGGCAGCTACAGGTGTTAGTTATGATTATGTACGACACTAAGAGTCAAAGCAAATGAATAATTAACAAGCAAAGTCATTCTTAATCCTTGATGATGTAATTTACCCATCACTTCCAAAGCTGCTGAGTATCCAGTCTGGCCAACTGGGTTGAAGGCTTTGCATGAGTATGAACCTGTATGTTCTGAGGTTGCACCCTGGATTATAAGCAAGCTCATCTTGGAAGAAATGGAATTAATCATGAATTTAGGAGACGACTGGAGTGGCAAGTCGTCTTTGTACCACTGGAGCGTGATTGGGTCATCTCCATTCATGACTGTGCAAGGAACCTGAAGGGGCTGTCCTTCTTTCACTTCCGACGGGAAGGAGAAGGGAAGGATTTCCGGTTGCTCTGTTGGAAGGATTGGGGAAAACGTTTGACCAAATGCAAGGCTAAAATCAAATATACACAGAACGACACAAACAGAAGAAAAGGGCACAAGCCATAAAACATTTTTAAAGGTGGCCTCATGTTGGGATGTTTCTCCTTCCTTCACAACAAAGATTGGATTAATAAAATATTACTTTCAAATGCCTGGATGATTCATTCACCTTCTGCCAAGCTTCCTTATCAGAGAGAACTTCTAAATCACTTTATGCCTACAGTTCACTACAAGAACACTAATATATATTAGTGAGTAATACTACTTGATCATTAACCACAACATTAAAAGTTCTCCTGAAAACAATCTATAAAATATTGAAGTAACTCGATTCATGGAAAGACCTAGAAAACAAGTTCAAAGAACATCACTAACTGAGCTAAATTTGAGAGTGAAGACTTAAAACTACTTATGACAACAAAGTATTGTATATTACCTGTGCTTTCTACTTAATCTAATAAGGATTATTCATATGGTACACTCATAATATCACAAACAAAATTTATCCTCTACTCTATAACTTAGCTCAAGTCGGCAATATATTGTAACTTTGTAACTTCTTGTAAGCAGTGGGAAAAATAAAATTGTTACGCATTTCTAACCTGGTTCGGAATCCAACATGTTTATGTGCCACTACAGGGACATCACATCTTTCAATAGAAAACCTTACTAAACAGGCTTGGTTTACAATCACTTCAGGAGCAATAACAACATTGTCATTACCAAAAAGGCACTGAAACTCACAACAGTCCACAGACCCCTAGATATAAAAAAGGGGCAGGGTTCACCTCCTTCACCTGAAGAAGCTGGCTGTCCAAGGAAGTAAAAGGTTCTCCAGCTGTCTCTTCAGGAGTACTAAATGAATGTATTATGTAGAATCAATTTGCTGTTGGAACTGAGTATCTTATTTCTATGAATTACAGATAGTTTTAGACAGACCAGTACAGTACATCATTAAACTGTGTAGGCAAGTAAAAAGACCGAGTTCCTTGAATTCCTACCATCACAGAGCCTGAGTACTGGAAGTACCAACCTACAGGACATTGCAAACAACCCTCCGAATATAAAGAAAGGTACGAATCGGTTTCTTGGGCTGAAGAAAAACCCAAAGAAATAGTTAATGTCTGTATATAACAAAAGTCAGTCAGTGACTTTGAAAATTTAATTGTTAAATGCCTTATTTCTAAATGTGGTGTTCACTGATATTCATAAAGCTTTGTACAGTAAAGTATTCCTTGCTGTAAGTCACATTATGTAAGGAAGCTTTTCACTACATTGTAATACTGTAGTTGGAAAGTCATTAGTTTAAAAAAAAAATGAAAATAATAAAAAAACTAAAAAAAGGTCATGCACAGTACAAAAATATGCAAAAAAATATACTTTTATCTACCAAGCAGAATTGAATTACCCTTGACATTGAGAATTGCTGACTCTTCAGCAGTGCCCACTGGATTAAAGGCAAGGCATGTATATAATCCACTATGCTCAGCATCAACGCTGCTCAGGAGGAGCAGCGATAACTTTGGGGCAACGTTATTGACCATGAATTTGGGTGAGGAGACGAGTGGCTGGCCATCCTTATACCACTGTAAAGTGATTGGGGCGTCGCCTTTGCTAACAGCACACGAAACCTGAACTAACTGCTCTGCTTCTACTTCCTCAGGGAAGGTGAATGGGAGGATTTGAGGTTCGACTGGCAGGTGAGATGAGATTTCATTAATGGAACCATGATCCTGTACACTTTAGGCAAATTGTTAAGACTAGGGGAAGGAAAGGATGTCATGTGGGCTACACAGTCAATGCAAGAAGATACACGTGCCTCTATGCGAGTTCCCCCTTCTTGGTTAAGCAAAAACCCAAGGAATGTTGATCGACAACATTAAAAACGAGGGGAGAGAAGGGTCTGTTGAGTCTTCAACAGTCTCAACTAGAAAATGTACAATAACCAGCCAATTATGCTTAAAGGGTTAACATCATTTATATAAATCTCAATTTAGATTTTTTTCTCACTCAGGCTTTTACAAAGCAAAGCTCAGATGCCTGGGTTGCAATGGCAGACATCACCATCGTAAGATCAGAAAGATAAACTTAACACATTTTGTAACACTTATTAACCAAATAGACACTATTGCTCAGAAATCACCTTAACAACCACTTATTGCATAGAGTAAATAATAATTAACCTATTACTTTGTGTTTAAGTACCGTATAGTTTTGGATTTTAGATTAAAAAACATCAAAGTTTTTAGATAAAAGCACATGTACAATTATAGTTATTTATATAATATAATATACTATATATATATATATATATAATATATATATATATATATATATATATATATATATATATACATATAAAAGCCATTATTATTTGGTAAAGTTATGGAGCCAAATTTTTCATTTCTTTTAATTATGTTTTGTCATGGTCCACATGTAAATTTTGTTGTTAGGATATTTGGAAGAAAAGCACTAAGTACTATCAAACAGTACTTACTTACATGAACTACACTTTAAAAGCGAAAGATATTTGTACAACAGTAGTGCAACTACATCGCAACTCTTCAAAAACAATTAGGTACATTAAAATTAAAATTATTTTTTTTATCTATTTTACAAAACTAAACATTTAGATTTTTACTCTTAAGAATTCATAAATTTATCACATAAGATTAAGAAGTCTACTTCTGGTCAGGTCAGCTTTGTCTTTGTCTTTGTGTGGTGAGAGAGAGAGAGAGAGAGAGAGAGAGAGAGATAGAGAGAAGAGAGGAGAGAGAGAGAGAGAGAGAGGAGAGAGAGAGAGAGGAGAGAGAGGTTCTAGTATATACAAAAGTTAAAAGTCTTCCCAAGTGAAGGCCATCCCTGAACAACGTTTACTAGTACAAAAGTTACTTATGAAAATGTTCATAATATACTGAAACTCGCATCAATTATCGAAAGTAAACTTTCATGACGCGTTAAAATGTTTCAATATGGAGAAACTTAATAGAATGAGTGTTTCTTCACTCGATTTAAAAAAATGCTAGATCCATAGCCATTCACAGCAAGTGTCAAAGATACAATTCACAAGAAGAGACACTTAAAAGACTGCACTCATCCTTTAAATATTATTTGAATTTATGTTTTGAAGTCTAGGATTAATGCTAGATTTGGAATGAAAAATATATGAATGTAGAATGTGCAAAATTAAGAACTGGAGATTTTTTACTTAGAGGAGTTCAATTTAACCGTTCCTAAATGGGAATTTTACTAGTAATTTCAATTCTGGTGATCTTGGAATCTTGTTATTCTGGGATGACCTCTACTCTGTGCTTTTACTCACAAAATGTGGATTGTGTATGCTGTATGCAGTAAATTTCAACTCTGAAATTATCCTGAGAATGATATTCAAGAAGTGGTGGTCATGTGTCCAAAAAATGACAGAAAGTGAAAAAATGGATTTTAACTCTCCCACTCTAAGGATTCACCATGAGGGCCACTTCTTACCTGCGTGAGTAAGGGTTTTAAAGTCTAATGGTGGGCCTTCACTAAGTTTTCATATTAATCGTAATATTTCACAGTTTCACTGTACATTTTACTTTAATATTTTGACTGGATCAAATTTCATCTTCAGAACTAATGTTAAAAGGAAATGGAATTACGAGAGAGTAAACTTTACTCTTCTTCAACTGGAAAGGCTTCCAGCTTAAGAATTGAGTCTTATTGACAATTGAAATTTCCAGACTATCTAATTGGTTACTAAGGATGACAGTAGAGGGAAAAATACAAGTTTACAGTTATTTACTGAAGAAAAACAAATCCAAAATTTGTTCCAATTTCTTGAAGGTTGCAAATCTAATTTGTTTACTTAATATACTTCTCTGACATAATAAAGAGCTGCCATAAAACAAATAGCAGTCAAAATGACCTATGTATATGCTTCTCAGATGGAAAGACTAACTATATAGGAACAGCAGTGACTATTAACATCTAACTTCCCCAGAGTGTAAGGGTCAAAGATATAAATTTTGGACAACTTAGCAAGCAGTCATGCCCAGGCAAATGACTGAAGATCATTCCATGTTCTTATCCACAGAAGCCAATGTCTTTGAGTTTACAATGGCTAAAACACAAGCTTTCAATGGTATTGTCCTTAAAAGTCAGTGTCTTTTAAATTACATTGGCTAAAATACAAGAGTTAGGACTTCGAAGGTACAGCAAATGCTTAAAAATATAAAAGTATACTGGATTCCTGGAAAATGTGCTTTTCAGCACACATACCTTTCACTAAAAGTTAATAACCGAAACACTTTTTACCTTTACGACTCTCTTTCTTATCACTACGAATACTACACTTAAACCATACTCATTTATACTAGGGAGAAGACTTTTTGCCACTTTTATAAAATTTCTGTGCAGACTGTAGGAACTTAAATTTATATCTTAAGTAAACTACATAGTACAGTTATTCTTATCCATAAAAAATAACTATAATGCTGTACTTCGGTATAAAGGCACTTCAGTCAGGTGTTTTTTAAATCTAATTCTGTGAACTGCTTGTATAATGCTTATGGTAATTTTAGGTTATTTATGAATCAGGAAGGCCAAGGGATTTCAAATAAAGAAGGGGAACTCAGAACTTAATGATGAAAAAATGCAAAAACAACACTACACATAACCGATAGCTTAAGAAAAAAAAAAAAAAAAAAAAAAAAAAAAAAAAAAAAAAAAAAAAAAAAGAGAAAGGCTACAATAGTATCGCTACAATGTCCTATACCCTTGACATTAAGGTTGGCCGAAAATTCAGATGCCCCAACGGCATTGAATGCCTGGCAAGTGTACATTCCACGGTGGTCTGCATTGACGTCCGGCAGAACGAGATTCGACAGTTTCGAACCCACATTATTAATCATGAAATTCGGGGAGGTCATGAGGGGCACGCCGTCCTTGTACCACTGGATGGTCAAGGGTTCGTCACCTTTGCTGACAATGCAGGATGCCTGGATCAGCTCCCCAGCTTGGACTTCGGCAGGGAAGATGAATGGCAAGATTTTCGGTTCGACTGGTGGTACAGAAAAATTGACGATCGAGTTTTCTTTCCTTGTAGAGCGAAACAAACTTTGATAAAAGGCAAATTCGAGTGGAGTTTAAAGTTTCAGTTAGGGCTTTCAAGGGGTTAGGCTTCGATTCCATCAGATTTTAATGGGTCTGAGCTCTTAGGGGGATGGGGTGAGTGTAAGATTTGGAATTATAATAAAATAAAATTTTAAGATGGTGAAGATGATCACAGGAACAAAGCAAAAAATACAGACACAAACAAAGCTTCTGTAATAGAAATGTTAATTCTAAAGGACATGGTTATAT
The DNA here is from genome assembly GCF_015104395.2 of Macrobrachium nipponense. Lineage (NCBI taxonomy): Eukaryota > Metazoa > Arthropoda > Malacostraca > Decapoda > Palaemonidae > Macrobrachium > Macrobrachium nipponense. Next base: position 14,438,467 of record NC_087224.1, on the reverse strand, counting down.
ACCCTTGACATTCAACATCGCAGAGAACTCTGCGCTTCCAACAGGGTTAGAGGCAGTGCAAGTGTAATTCCCCCTGTGGTCTGCATCGACGCTCCTCAACAGGAGCATTGAAAGCTTGGAGTCGATTTTATTGATGATGAAACTGGCCGAGGACACGATGGGCACATGATCTTTGTACCACTGGAGAGTGAGAGGGTCATCGCCCTTGCTCACAGTGCATGACACCTGGATGAGTTCCCCAGCTTCTACTTCTGACGGGAAGGTGAACGGGAGTATCTTTGGTTCCACTGATGGAGGAATGCCAATGCACTCTTGTTAGTCTTGCAGTTAGGGGGGACATTAGTAAGGCAATATAAAGAAAATAAAAAATTAGAAAAGAAAAGAGAACAAATCAGTGTAAATGCTATAGAATCTATGAGACACGAGCATGCACCTCCTCGAGGTAGGATTCAACATAAACCATTACCCTTAACATTCAGTTCGGCAGAAGACTGGGCAGCTCCCACGGGATTGTAAGCATGGCACGTGTACATTCCTCTGTGCTCATCGCTAACACTCCTCAGGAGCAAGAGAGAGAGTTTCGAATCCATATTGTTAATGAGGAAATTGGCCGAGGAGGACAAGGGAGTGCCATCCTTGTACCAGTGCAAGGTAATGGGGTCATCGCCAACAGTTACTGCACAAGACACCTGAATCAGCTGTCCCTCCGTTACTTCTTTAGGGAAGGTAAAAGGCAAGATTTCTGGGGGAACTGAAAATGGTTGGAAATCCTTTTTATTACTATTTGCCGCCTTTCTGTCCTTACTGGTCATATTTTGCAAACTGAAAGCAAAGTGCCTCTTACAAGTGGTTCTAACTACATGTTACACCAAGTATAGGTACAAAATCAGTATAAAATCTATCTCTCTTGATTTTTCACTGCCATAATGACCTCTCGATAAAAATTTCGTCTGAGAATAAAATGAAAATTCATAATAGCGCAGATGATCCTCACTTCGCTAGAAGACTTACTTTTTCTTCTCGATCTTAAATTTTGGTATTTCTGTAGACTATGTCACAAACCACAAACCTAGTACGCATAAGTAAACATTGTTATGATTATGTTTTGAAAGGTTGTTTATGTTTTGACAGACATTTATTTTGAAATTAAATTATCACCAACACCCAACAGGTACGTTCACTCAAGAACCAAAACGAGTGCTAGTAAAACTTCCTATTTTTCGTTGTTTATCACATTCACAGCTCTAAGTTTGTTATGATGCTCTTATGCACAATACTTTACTGTGTTTGTAGTATATATCTGATTATAAACAGTAATTGGATTAAAATCAATACTTTAGCAATTTGAAGCAACTACCTAAATATATCGCTGTAAAAAATCACTGGTTCTTGTTGTGTATCACATACTTTTTCCTTTTAATCAATTCATTTCAGAAGAAAATATGCAGAGCTACATGCCAGCTGGCATATCAATGACCATATCCCAGAGAAGTATAATACGTAACAATATTTGTGGTATATAGTGAATAAGGTACGTTTCAGACGATGAAAAGTACCAGTGAAATCGAGAAATATGAAATATTTTTGAGAAAAAAATTGTCTCCCACCCCAAATATGAACAGGCTCAAACCTTCTTTCCCAGCGCCCCTGACACAATCAAAAGCATGACAGTGAGCTATGAAAGCTGTCCATTGTTTTATTAAAAAAAAAAAAAAAAAAAAAAAAAAAAAAAAAAAAAAAAAAAAAAAAAAAAAAAAAAAAAGGGCAAACGAAAACTGAGATCTTTTTGAAATAAAGAATCTTCTCATGCTAATGAAATGAAGGTGGAGAGTTTTTCCCCAAAATACATGTTAATGACAACCAAATACGTAAGTCTCTGAAGGCTCAAAACTTTGGCAAAATTCCTATAAATGGGTAAAAGTGCTCACCAAAGTCACACACGTGGAAGAAAGGAGCTGGCCACACTATCCCACAAATTCATCGGCCCTGCAGGGAATATTGGGCACTAAATTGTCTTGGAATTGGTTCAAAATTTTTGGCATGGAACTACCACAAAAACTTGTACAATTTTATCTTCCTATGGGAATGTATCCAATATTCCAAGGTGGGTGAGACTAACCCCAATGTTTTTTGACCTGGTCTAAACTGCTACATGTCTCAGAAATTCTGAAATGGACAAACTAACCCAAACTCCTTGTCTAGGGATCATCTGTATGAAGACATTGATTTAAAACTGCTTACACCTTATCCTGTATCATACTGGTATGTACCCCCTAATGAATTGTAAACATCAATCCAAGAATTCAAGGACATTTAAAATTTTTGGATGAACAAAGTGCATCTGGTACCCAAAAGTCCTTGAAAAGTAATCTGCCAATAGCAGCTTCAGTTAATTATGGGCCTTTCATTTTCATGTGTAAGAACTTGACTTTAGCCTTGTCTATCCTTACAAAGAAGTGAAATACCATTCCGCCTCAAACTTCTGAGTAACCATGAATCATTTTCTGGCAAATTTCCGAGATGTGACACATACCTTTTCTCCCTATACAAAAATATGTAGATATACGTACTGTTACAATAAGAACATAAAATAAAGCCACCGTGACTTTCCGGAAAAAGTATAAGACATTCTTCTTATCCTCGTCTGGTTACTGTTTTTCTTCTAAAATATGATTCATTTTGATATTCATAACACAGCTTTTGGGCTCTCAGGGAACAATGTTTGGTTGGGACAAATCTTTGCAACTTACTTTAGAAGTCCAAATAAAATCTAATTAACAATAAAAATGAATCTTTCAGCATCCTAATTATCAGACTTCTCAGCTTATAATTTCCCTGAAAAGAGGAAGAATTCACTTGGAAGATTCAAGCAAAGAAACAAAGCAAGACTTAAAATAACCCTGGTTTCCAAGCAATGTACTTCAAGACATTTTACTACAAGTACGGGACGTTAGCTACGACAAACAGCAGACATGCTGAGCTCACCTAGCTCAGGCCACAGAGAACAAAACTATAAATGGCAAGGAAAAAGCATAAGGGGCTTCATCCTTATAAGAGGTGAAAGAACTGCCCTTTGAAAGAGAAAGTTTTTCTAAGGGGTTAAGAATGGAAATAGGATATTGATTCCAAACCTTGCTGGTAGAGAGTCACCAAAAACTGTAAAATCCTTGGATTACTGACAGAGGAGGTAGTATTACTGTAGTTTGCTCCCAATACTGAATATCTGTAAATTTTTGCATATCTTATTTGCATTATGGATTTCTTTTGAAAAGCTTTTTAGGAATTTCAAAAATAAGCACCACACATTAGGTAGGTTTCAGGGTTTGTCCAGATGTGCATATCTTTTCTTTTCTCTTTACAAGATATTGTTTTTCTTACTGTTCTTCCCACTACATACTATATTAAAATCATTATAACAATATCAACGTTCCAACGCTACTGCTGGCCTAAATCACCAACATGCTATGACCAACTTCCTACACTGAGTGAAAGAAACTGTTCCCTATTAAAATCTCTAATATATTTCTGATAATGCTCTTTCATTTTTAGTCATCTAAGAATGGTTCACAATGATTAGAAATCCAAGGATATGACAACTTTCACCTTATCAAGTAGGCGGGGAAAATGGAAAAATACCTAACATAAGAACAAACATGAATTGGCATAAATACATTTAGTCTTACACATGTCATCTACACAGATCCACCCAGAAGCTAACTCTTATCAAAAGTCTATATAAATAAATCTTCATATCAATTCAAAATGTCTCCTACAGAAAGACAGCTTGGGACCTAGAATAACATAGATTTCTTTTTAACTTTTCAGAAAAATTTCCCTGTCGGTAAACCAGTCGTGTAACCTCCCACTAGAAAGGGACCATTTCTAACAGGTTCCTGTGGTAAGAAGTATCTATAGCTTGATTTTGTGGCACGTGACTTTAAAGTATGTGTCGTCTTTTATTAGTGATATCTTTCAGTGATATTTTTTTACTTGAACAATTTGTATCTTTTCGTCTTCACTTCAATACCTTCCCAATGCACCTGACAAGTGTAACAGTTACAACCTTCATTTAACAATGTCTCTAAGCCTCACCCCATAGCTTCTTCTAATTGCATACTGTATGTATTATTAAATCATAAAAAAACTTGAATAGCTTTGATAAAATTCTTTTGTTAATTCACATCCCAAAGAATTAAGGGGTAGACATATTCCTACAACATGTTACGTCAAAGTATTACTCCTATGGAGGGCTCTCCCAATACCAACAAAAATATAAATGCACAAATGAACTAAAATTAAAAAGAAACAGCCAAAACCAAATCATATGAAAAAATCTATTTGCAAATTAAAAAGACTAAGGGAGAATCAATACACTTACCAATAAGGTTAGTGTCTTTAAAAAGGTGGGAACAATGCTATTCACATGAAAGAAAAAGTCTGAGAATTGTTACATGCATTTCTGTCTGTCTCTTTACCCTTGACACGCAGTTCCTTCTCGTATCTCGACTGCCCTACGGGATTGAAAGCAATGCAAGCATATGTGCCCGAATGCTCTGACGTCACTCCTCTCAGGACTAAGTTACTGAGCTTAGAGTCCACCTTATTAATCATGAACTTTGGGGAGGAGACGAGGGGCAGGTCATCCTTGTACCACTGGAGAGTCAGAGGATCATCTCCCATGGCGGTACAAGATATCTGGATTAACTGTCCTTCAGTTACCTCTTGCGGGAACCAGAAAGGAAGGATTTCGGGGGCGACTGAGAGGGAGATTATCGCTCGTTAATTAATAAGGTCACGGGTCAATCTACAAACCCAAAAAATTAGTTTCGTTACATTTACTTAATTAAAAAATCTGTAGCCTCATACATCCCTCATACATACCTAGCTATAAGCAGCATCAACCTTCAAACCACAGACAACTCATTTTGAAATCTGGATAAAGTTACTTACTACAAGATAAACACAAGATTCCTGCGAAAAATACCTAAGTCGATTGTTGTTTCATTGTTGAGAAGGCATAAAAAATTACTTTGGGAACATTTCAGGGGTCATTATTAGACATTACTGGACATTTCAGCCTGGCATACAAATTTGGATTAGAATGATTTTTCCCGTACACATGGAGGCATCATCCAACTAAGTGATCAATGGGTAACCAAAGACAGCAATGCTAAATTACTAAGTAAATAAGTAAACAAAGTGCTGAACCTTAAACAATAAGCAGATTACAGCAGTACTCATACTCATATAAACAGGAAGACATACGGCTGAAGACTAATCATTCCAAATGGTTTCATTAATGGCTGGCAATAATTTATCAGATATGAAAACAAACCAACTAATTCTATATGATTGTATTATTTTGCTTAAACTTTTGTAATTCTCTTAGAAAAATATAAGAAACTAAGAAAACATATGTTAATTTTTAATATTACATGAGACAAGACAAAACAGCTTAGACTTTATCAGATTTTTTTCTACAGATAATTTGTTGTTAACCATATCACTTAGTCTGATGACACCTGGACGAAGCTTGGAAGAAAAAAAACCTGACAACTATTATTTGTCCATCCACATATATGTAAATGGGGGGCCAGGGGGAGGGGGTAAAAAGGTTTGGTCATTGAATGCAACATAATGAGTTCAAAGAGAAGCATTAAAGCACACTGTTAACAAACGTATAATCAAATCTATGTGCACCTTGTACTTTTAATGTGGACGAGTATTCTGAAGACCCCATTGGGTTATTGGCTTGACAAGTGTACACGCCAGCATGGGACGAGGTAACACTGGGAAGCAGTAGGCTGCTGACTTTCGAAGTCAAGCGATTGATAACAGTTTCATGGTCCGACTGAACCGGGAGGTTATCTTTGAACCACATGAGGGTGATTGGTTCGTCCCCAGCTGTGACTATGCATGATATCTGCAACACCTTCCCAGACTCCACATCCTCAGGGAATGAGAATGGAAGGATCTCAGGTTTGACTGTAGAATTGTAATAATATTACAATGTGGTTTGAGCTTCAAAATATAGAGGAAAACGGGGTGTTATCTAAAGACAAAGAGGTGTAGGCCTACAGCATCAAACCTAATCTAAGTTTAATGTGTTTATTTCTTCCTGTATAATGTAAATAATACTTTTTGTAATCCGTGGAGTATTCAAATTTGATAAAAGGGTCAATAACAGGTTGTGGGATGATATAAAAACAAAATAAAACAAAAGAAAAACCAGTGAACCGAACACAGTATCAAATATCTGATGTCAAATTATCTATACCCTTCACAACGAGGATGAGAGTGTCCTCTACTTTCCCGGCGTCGTTAGTGGCCAGACACGTATAATTCCCTGAGTGGGACTGCGTCAACTGACTTATAATAATGATGGACATAGATGGCGTTGGTGAGGATATTGTCACGCTAGGATCCATGATAAGGTGACCGTCCTTCAACCAGGTTAATGAAGGAGGAGGCGAAGACTGGGCAATGCAGGACTGCTGGAATGTGTCATCTTTCAAGGCCTCCATTTTATCCATGAGAGGAATGAGTCGAGGCAGGTCTGGAAAACATTACACGGATGGTACGAGTACTCGAATGAATAGATTTACGTGTTCATGACTTCTGTCTGGGGATGACACACCTTGTTTCTCAATGTACCTTGTGTTAGTGAGTAGTAACACAACACAGAGTATCATCCAGTAATTTATCAATGATTTCTGTCTGGGGAATGGGAGTTGAGTGCAGCATTGTGATACGTTACCCTAAGTGACCTGGGTAATTACAAATACTTCAACATAAAGTTCCTATGGCCATTCATGAAACTGTCTTCAAATGCTTGAGGATGCTCTTGGAAACTCTGCAGCATGGATGCACACGTGCAATTTTGCAAAGACAGTCCCTTGCCAAAATTTTAACTAAGATCTGAGACCCATAATTCATATTACAAGTGGTGACTCATTCATAACTAGACTTCAGTACCTGATGAAACCACTGGAAACTGAACTACTGCTTTCAAAACAAGTATACTACTTTCTGGTAAGCAGTTTAAGACCATACATCTTTGACGACATCTTCTGACTGTCATACACCATTTAATCTAGATAGTTCTACCCTCCTGTGCAATTTTGCATTGAGCTACAAAAAACAACAACATTTAAGAATTCTAAGGGCTCCAAGTTCTTGCCTCTAAACAGGGCATCTCCATTAGACTCTTAGCTATTATGTTTAATGCCTGAGAGCTTTTGCTTCAAATTGATTGCAAAGCATATGTAATAGACCAATAAGTTTCATTTGCTGCTTCCAACTCCAAAAGATTGTTAAATGAAGAATAAACAATCGGGGCCTAATGGGGAATTTTTAAGTGAAATCAATTAAAATGTCAATCTGATTAAGTATCCTTTTCTTTCTTTCCACATCTCCTGAAAACAATGTCTAAAAATTATCCTCACAGTTTAATCAGACTGCTATAGATCCAGAAAACCCAGTCACAAGGAACTTTATCTGTGGTCTTCTTGGCACGTACAAACTCTACATCTTGATTATCTAAGAGTGTGTGTGTGGGCGGGTGTGTATGTGGGTGTTGATCCTGCACATCAATCTTTCGTGTACTATTTCACCAGGCGTTCACAGGGGAGATGGATAAAACTAATTGGACACAAATAATTAGCAAAACAACGACTCATAACACACACACACAGAAGCGTATAAGGTTGAGGGACTTGGCTGAGACAACCTTTCACTCTGAGCACAGCAGTTTTTTCGACCTGCCCAGCTGGATTCGAGGCCACGCAAGTGTAATTCCCCGCATGTTGGGGGTGAGATTGAGTGATGATGAGCAGGGACATCATTGGCGAGGGGTAGCTAATGGTCACGGAGGTGTCAGAGAGCAACGACCCGTCCTTCTTCCAGATGATAGAAGGGGGCGGGTCGGACTGGGCCACGCAAGTGATTTGGAACAGATAGCCCTCTGACACTTCGGATTCAGGCGAAATGGGGAGAATTTGCGGGAGCTCTGGAAGAGTTGTTCAAGGTGGGTTGGTACTGGTACTACTCTAAAATGTTTACGCCGTGTTACTAGTCGTCCGATCTGTATCTATGAAACTTACATATCAGAATTCTGAAACTTTGTCCCATTTACATTATCAAAACTTAACACTGACATCAATAACACACAGCATAAGATAGGTCAATGATAAAATATGCTTCTATAATCTTACACAGTGTTGTGTTCAGTATAATAATGGAAAAACTTTGTGGAATAAAAAATTAGGCACTGTTATGACTCACATACAATAAAAAAAAGTCATCATCCAATAAGACAGACAATGTGTCAGGCAGGATAAAAATTCATTGTCATGGAAAGGCATATTTTAAAACCTGCACACTTACAGAATGAGTGGGTAAATTCATGTAAAAATAACATCAGTTACAGCGAATCACCTAGCGATAAATCATTTTGGTCATCCTTTTCAAAAGAATAATTTGTACTTGTATGAAAAATACAAATTAAAAGGCCAGTTTTATTTGATGTATGCCTGTGAAAATGTACTAAAAATCTTCAGTATTCAAAGATGATATAAATAAGCCAAGGTTCAATAATGAGTCGTTGAAATAAAATATAGACGTTCTTTATAGCAAATATGAGTATGTATATGCTATACCTGACTCCTGTTGATCTTAATACAAAATTCTCCTCCCAACTCAGTAATAACTTATGCAAATATGTATACATATACACATTTTCTTTGGATTTTAAATATCAGTTTAATGTCAGGTTTTTAAGTCCTTGAAAGAATATAAAAAAAATTAATCTCAAAAAAGATACACTGTATCACACCGAGCAACTCAGCTCAGCAAGCTAAAACCAAAATAGATTTCTTGTGGTGTTGAAAAGATGGAGTTTAACTCCACGCACAATAAGGAAAGTGAGTTTTTTGACACACGAATATAAAAAGACAGATTATGAAGGAAGAATAATGACAGAAATGTCATATTCTGAAATGTGTATGGCACATTTTTTTTTCTTTCCATGCAGTCAAATTTATAACCAGTCATGATGCATGGTTTATGACAAAACACAATGCGGACAGGTTGTGAAAAGAGTTGATTCAGATGAGAAGTATTTTTTTAAAAATCCTTCCAAGGGATTTTTTTTCAAAATGCATTTAATAAATTTAAATGTCAAGTTCATCCTGTTTTTTTATGTTAATCTACTATGTACAGTCATGCCATTATCATGGAATATCATTATTCCAATCATATTTATACTTTTATTTAGAGCCATTCTTCTGATAAACATCTCTTCTTTCAATGTTTACAACAAACCCAATAACTTACTCTTCGAGTAACTTTTTTTTCCAGACGTGCAAATAAAGCAAATATATGCATAAGTAGACAGAAAAAACTCTCGACACTAGTATGTTTTTTTTTTTTTTTTTTGCTTTTCCTTGAAACGCTTTCAGAACAAATGCAGGCAATGATTAGGATACACAACAACGATGAAAAGTTTACCACGGACGGACAAAGTATCCGAGTAGGCAGCAGTGCCAACCATGTTTGTTGCCACGCATGTATAGTTCCCCGAGTGGAATGGACACAGCGCAGTGAACCTCAGTTCCGAGTACCTGTCCCCTAACTGATTAACAACGATACGAGGATCCACTCCTCCATCATCCAACTCCACTTCATCCACATCAATCTCGAAACCTCCCACTCCACTGCTCGAGGAATCGTTACCCTCGTCGGGAACCAAACCAGCTTCGAGAGCAGAAGGAGGAGGAAGAGGATGTGGAGTGGAGGAGAAGAAGTAGGAGTAGGAGGAGGAGGATGACACAGCTCCTCAGAAGGGTGCCTACGCTCGCGACGATCGACCTGACCACTCCACTGGTACTGGTTCTGAGGATTTGAGTCCAACCTTGCCGGAACAATGGGCTGGCCATCCTTGTACCAGACGAGTTCGATGGGGGAGTCCCCTGCCAAGACTATGCAGTGGACCAGAAACTCTCTGCCCACGGCTGGCTCTCCAGCGAGAACGAAAGGGTTGATCTGCGGGGGCTCTGTGATTTTTCCACGTTCCCAGGTCACACAGAGCATTCCAGGACACTGGTATTAATACTTATCATACTTCAGCACATGTAACATGTGTTAGTTTAGGCAACAACGATAATGGTGTACTATACAGCAAAAGTAAAAATGAAAAATTACTTACTAATGACACTTGTTTTGCCTTTAAAAGAATCATCTCCAAAGGCATTTTATGGTACAGCTGGAAGGGAATTTTATTGTTACATATGTCCCTATCTAGACTGGAAAAGCCTGCATCAACAATACTATTTAGTGTTCAACACTTTTATTTTGACAATTTCCAGCTTGAAATATCAATCCAATGACACATGGTGCATTCAATATATTTATCTGAAAACAGACAACATTACAATCAAATATCTTGATGCTCTTAGCAGGCCTGACTGATTTTTCTAGCTAACACCTTATTGCCTAGAAATGAGAATGATTACTTGAGAGGCCTTTCCAATTTTTTAGTCCAGTGCCAAAATGAATGACCTGGTAACAGAATGAATGTTTGAATCAATGCTCAGAATGTAACCGTTCTCATTTGAATATAAAAACTCGCTACGACATAGAATCTTTGTACTTACCCATAACTTGGACGTCGAGATCTCCACGAGCGGTGTATCCTTGGCTATTGCGGGCCACACAAGTGTACCTTCCTTGATCAGCAGATCTCTGCACAGCTTCTACGATGAGTGTTCCATTGCCAAAGGTCTTCTGGCGTCTGTTGATTGGCAGCATGCGTCCCTCTTGAGATACAAATGGGAAACGTTAGTTCTTCTTTATAGCAAAAAACCTATGGAAACCGTTTTATTAACGAAGCTTCTGAGGCTTTAACCTTTCTTTGCATAGCTTCTCAGGGTCTAGAATTTCTTCATGAATGTTCTTTATGTAGCTTTTGATCGCCTAAAACATTCTTAATGTAGCTTCTGAGGGCCTAAACTTTCTTTACGTAACTTCTGAAGGTTTAAACTTTCTTTATGTAACTTCTGAGGGCCTGAACTTTATTAAATATGCAATCTTGAATAAAAAAAGATAGTGGGTTGAACTTTGAAAATTGAATACTATAGTATTCCATTTGGTGCCCACATTTATGGTATCAGTGGAACTACGTTAGGAATCCATTTTGAATTTCTTATCAATCAAAAACAGATTAATTTTAAATTGTCATCTCTCCATTAAATGGATGATTCAATTCCTAAATAAACTCAACCAATCAAAAATTCTTTATAACCTAGAAGTGTTAATATCATGAAATACCAAGAGAATGAATTTATTATTTCCCATATTACCTTCTCTTACCATATTTTTTTTATACTTGATTCAAGTCACTGGCCCCTGTAGACTTGTTCCATAAGAACAGGGGTTTATCTTTTCAATAATAATACGTAATGATAATAATAAGAAAGTGATAATAATAATGTGTTAACTTGCAAGCTCTTCCAGTTATTACACAACTCATTCTGAAGTCTACTGCTGCAGACATTTTTAGAGAGAAGACAGCTTATTTAAAGCAGAGAAAAAATGCCAATGAGGCCAAAGTAATTCATGTACTTACTCATTTCCCAAACAATGGAATCAATGGGGTAACCAGCAACTGGGCAGTGAACAACCATATTTTCTCCAGCAACGACTGCAACCTTGTCCATAGGCCTGAAAAGTATTTTATTGCATAAATGGAGGTAAAAATCTGTTGACAATTACTGTATAGCTATAATTGTACATATGCACACACACTTAATGGAGGACTAAATTTCAAACCACATTTAACAATACAAAAATACAAAACTAAGTATCATGCTCCAATTCTATAATCATTATGAAACATTCCCTCAAAAGTAAAATTTACATTCAATAACTTTAAAACATAACAGCAATGATAATCAATATACAAAACAAGTAAGTCTATCATTTGAAAAATCAGAAAAATCTTAGACAAAGCAGCAAGCACATGAATGTCATTCTTTAAGTGGTCAATATTCAAACAAAACTTTGTATTATGATAAGCATACATAATCAGAAACAACTATATGACATACTGACTTCTGATTGCATTTACGTATTCCCTTACCTGATGTAGGGCAATCCATAAACGTTAAGTCGTGCAGCGTGTTTCACAGATCCGACAGTGGACGAGGCAACGCAGGCATAGAGACCGCCATCATTGGTGTGAATAGCTGAGATATTCAAGTGTGAGACAACTTCTCCATTGACTGTGACGTACTGGCCAACTTGCATCCTGAAAGAATGTGAATTCATCAGATGTGGGAACCACAGGAAATGAGATTATGCTGAAAGATATGCTTCCACTGTACGCACCAAAATTCTGAGAATGATGGCGAAGTGCACTGATCAGCTAAAAAGAGTAGAGTAAAACACAAAATGCAGGACTAAAAGACAGTTCCTTCGTGTGAGTAATGCTACCTCCGTGCATGAAGAATACAAGAACTGTTATGTCTAAATGTGGAACGCAGAAAATAGTGTAAGCATTCGGCATACTGAATTCCACTCAATTCTTGGATTCAGACAAACAAAAAGTAAGTATTTTTTTTTCAAAGTATTAGTTTCTAAGACTTTTGAAGGAAAGGTGCTAAAAGAACACCTGGTTTTCTGATGATACCTGTACATATACTAGACAAGCAAATTTTCTTCGGTATTTATTTTTATCTATATAAAATCTACGTGGGCTTTCCTTCATCCTGATTATGAATAATATAGCACACCTTTTTGCATTACTGTTCATGGAATCATGCTACGGCCTTATACAGTACTATAATGTGTGTACAATATACGTATTTCCTTTAAGCAATGTTTATGAGAGGACTATACTATTTCATATCCCATATACCTTATTGTAAATCATATATAAAGTCAGCAAAGTTATGAATAAAATTGCAATATTTTGTAAACTTAAAGTTTATCCATGTCAATTCCTACCATTTAATCTAATCACCAAATCAAATACAACACTGTCTCCATATCAGGGGGTTACATTAAATTACGCAGTTAGATGTGAAATGCGTTCTCTTGGTTTTAATGTTTTGTGTACTCTGGTCTAAATCTCAAACAAGTACATCTTCTGGACCATTCTACTGGTTTATGTCCTCCTACAGTCATAAATGCTATTTTTCTGAATGCTGATCTCAGTTTTATATCACATGCAAAGGCATTTTGGATCTATGTAGTGAATTTTTAACAAATGAGGAAACTAAATTTCAAAATGAGATTTGGTTTTAGTCTTCCTACAGTCATAAATACTGCTTTTCAGAATGCTTATCTCACTTTTTCATCACATATCCAAATAATTTGAATCTCTGCAGTCTTTTAATAAAGCGTCGAAAATTTACATTTGAAAATGAGATGATATCCAATCCCCATAAACACTATCTGAATTCCCATAAGTTATGTTACCTCTTGCTTTACCTTCTAGATATAAAAACAAGATGCCATTTCAATTTTTGCTTACCGAAGTGTCTTCTAAATATAAAGACAAAAGGCCATCACAGTCTTTGGCATATTTTTACTGATTATAAGATATTTTCCTTCAGAATGAGTGGATATTCACACCCTAAAATGGCCTGAATTTCCATTCATATTAACAACTCCTGCCTGTATCATTCAGATATGAAAAGTAAAGGTTAGTTGAGGAGCTAAAAACTATGAACTACTAGACCGGATTTTCTTATGGCAAGATTATATATCATGCTGTAGCATTCTGACATCATTCTGACAAATCCAAAAGTATGGTACACATTACAAGACTGTTAAAAATAATACAAAAACCAAATGCATTCATTTCTCAGCTCAAGAGGTGACACTTTTGCTATCTGAAGTCAAAACATGATTACAGACAGAACTTTCTATGGAAAAAAGTTACTTTGCTAGGAACGAAAGTCTGCTAAAACACACACACACACACATAAAAGATAGTGGGCAAGTGGAAGAAAGGCAAGATGCAAGCCTTCCACACTATCTGCTTCACAAAGCAAAATCTGAAAGGTGAAGAAGCCAGTGGCATTAACGACTGCACAGATTAATTCAACTGATGTACTGCTGTGGACAAGCTCTCTCTCTCTCTCTCATTTGCAATCAAATAAGCTCAGGTCACTGCTCAAAGCAAAAAGGTGCATTTTTGATGTTTCACCTTTCTTCCAGTGTATTTAAACCATCAATTCCATCCAGGAAGATATCAGATCTGAAAGTTAATATACTGTCTTTTAAAACTTGACTATTTTCTGAACTTGTGATCACCTACAATACCTGCAACACTTGAGTATATAACACTTTTTAAGTGATCCCCACTGAAACACTTTAGTTTGCAACACCTTCAAGTGAGCCCTCACGGAAACACTCAAGTATGCACGTTTAAGTGATCCATTGTGTCATACTATCCAGAGGTGTTACAGTAAAAAAAAAAAAAAAAAAAAATCTGAAAACTTGACAAACCAGCTTAAAAGTTCTGGCACTTTAATCTCCAAAAAATTATGGGTTCTTAAAACTAATTTTTCTTGAGTTATAATGCCCAATATAAGACCAAGATCTAAATAACTGCATTTAAAGAACACTATGGCTCTTTGAACAAATTCTACCTTATTCTTAATTACTTGCAGACGAGACAAACTTTGCATTCTGATCCTCACCTTTCAGAATTGGAGAGACGATTTCCGTCGAGTTCCCAGGTGATTTCTGGTGTGGGGTTTCCAGCAGCTACGCACTTCAAGAAGACAGAGGGTCCAGGTTGAAGGGTCTTTGAGTCAAATGTATGGGTCAGTTGAGGAGGTTCGACTGTTATAGGGAAAATTGAAAAAAAAATGGAATTAGTATCTTTCTGAAACATTTCTCTTTTTTTTCTTCTTTCTTTAAATCTTTGGTTGAAAGATGATAAATAAAAAAAAATATGAGGGAATAAAAATTAAAACTTTTTTCTTAAAATCTTCAGCTGAAAACTATCAAGGACAGAGAAAGTAGACTATAAATTTACCCAAGAGAGTTCCAAAGGGAATAAGCCTACAGAGAGAGAGACAAGTTATAGAAAAAAAGTCACAAATAACTTGGGAATAGGAAATAAACAATAAAACCAAATTTATGCTTGAATTAAGTCTTTAGATCCTAGTTTGGATTCCTTCTTAGATGAGGGATAAAAAAACACATGAAAACTTTTTTAAGAAGCTGGATCCCGTATGGGATACAGTATAGCAAAATATCTGAGTACTGAAGTGTGGAGTAAATACTTAGTTTGGAGTAAATACTTAGTTGTTATACAAACACTTAACTAAAACACTAAAATTTCAATCAATAAACCGTAGTTACATTAAACAATTTTGAACTTGGGGACTTTGGACCATGAAAATTTAGACCAGGAACTTTCAAAATGTCTACTGTACGTATGAGCACTATAAGCCACAAAAATTGAAACCTGGAACTCCAGCATGTCTATTATACGTACATCGTCCACCCAATTTCAGTTCTGCAGTAGCCTGGGCTGATTCCTGGTCATTCCTGACGAAGCACTGGTACATGCCCTTGTCCTCACGGCCGACGCTGTCAATTCTCAAAACTGCCTCCTTATGGTCTGCAATAAGTTATGCAAGTTGTAAGCATCTACAAAATATCACATTTTCAAAGAAGTTCCTATTTCCCCTTTGGGCATGAACTGGACATGCTCCTTGTGATAACTAACAAGGGAGGAACCCACATAGGTGGCGTGGAAATTATTTTTTCCTAAAAATATATTTCATTTTCTTACAATAAAACTGACCTTTGCCATATAAAATATCTAATTTACAGCATTAAATATACAAAAATATATGAGTATCATTAAGACTTTCTTTTAGAAGTATAAAAATATATCATTTACAAGTAACATGAAACAAAATATATAACAATAATGTGACTATTCAAATATATAAAGCCCTTAATATTGCTTCAAAAGGAAGAAAATTATAATATATAAAAAATAGGTGATAAGTAACCATACTTCCAAGTTCCTGAAGAAGGTGAAAAATATAGGACATAAACCTTAGCATATTACAGTATCCCTTATTTCTTATGTCTTACCTCTTCCTATAAACACAGACACCACTCTACTTATGAATGAGTTACATTTCAGTATGTTACATTGTCAGTAAGGTGGTTACTGTATTCTTCATTATTTAAGTAGTACAGTATGATATAAAATCAATACAGTACTTCAAGTTTTTTCATCCTAAAATGCGGGGGATATGTACCAAACCTCCCCCGTGAATAGCTAGTTGGAACCCCTATAAAAATGCTTACAATGGCCTATTTTGTAAGTTAAAACTCAAGAAAAACCCACTAAAAAGGTTTATACCTGGTATTTTTAATAGTTTTATCACAAAAAGTGCATTTTATGATGAAATTGATAAAAGAAACTGGAATTTGTGACTATTTCTCATGGAAAAATACTGAAAATACTCGAATTTCCAGCAAATAATAGGTGGATATGTTCCAAAGAAATCCGCGAATGAGCAAGTCAGTGAATCCAGAGAACATGAATACAGTACTGTAACAGAATAGCAGTGCAAAACAAAATCTGAACTTACTGGTGGCAAAGGGAAGTAATCTGAACACAATTTTACTTTGCAATCTCATTTGTTTGTATCTCATAATATCTATAAGTTGAATGTTCATAAGTAGGGGGTGTCTGGATGTCTAGATTTTTAGAGACTAAGAAAATCCTTTACTTACTGATTGGTGCACCATCCTTTAGCCATGACACAGACTTGACTGGGTTGCCTCTGTATGTGCAAGTGAATGTAGCAGGTCTGCCAAATTCAACTGTCTGGACCTTGGGTTCGACTTGAGCAGAAAGGGGAGCTGGGAAAGAAAAAATGAAAACACGAATTATTCTATTTACTCATCAGATAATTTATTCATTAAGTACCTCAGTTTAAAACTGTAAATGCATCAGAATACATCAGAAATGCAAATACATCAGAATCTATCTAATACACCAAATACATCAGAATCTATCTAATACAACCACAGTTAATTCAATAAATATCTGATTTATCTAAAACATCAGAAAACAATCATATCACAGGTTTAGATTTATATGAATAAATTACAGCTTAGCAGTTACTTAATTTGGCCTCTGAGTCTTGGAGTTACATTATAATCTCTTGGAGTTATATAATCAGTCTAAAGTTAGGTAATTAAGTTCTGCAGGCACTTAAATTTGCATGATTTATTCAATACCAAACATGTTTAATGTGCATGCTGAGTTATGGACATAGCTACTGAAAATGGAATTTAACATATAGATTTATGTTATGAACACGATTAATCCAGTTATCCATCCCAAGTTATGAACATGGTTAATCCAGTCATCAAATCCATGGTTAACTTGCTATCTGGTTGTTTTTTTGTAAGCAATTAAAGAAAGGTTGTTTCAACAGAGGTTGTCCCCTACAAACAATTGAATTCTGTTTGTCAGGTTAGTTTGATTTTAATTCCAACAAAGTTAGCCTAAGCATCCAGCATTAGTTAGCCTACAAAGAATAGCACTGTGTGGTAAAAAAAAAAGTTTTCTATCATGACCATGTGGCCTTTGTAATTAAAATATGGCTTATAATAAACTAATTTCATTAAGCTTTCCTTGTTATAACTTACATTCTATATCACACAAAAAATTCATGGCTAATGACTCCAGTATGAAGCCTTATCAGTCAAAATGATTATAAGCTACTGGCCACAAATTTGTACTAAATTCTTATGAAAAGTTATTATAGTACACAATGAGTAGGCTATATGAAGCAAGGGTTTTAATAACTTTCCAAGTATAATACTTACCTATCCTTCTTATCAGCTAGACTTATCCAACACTTTTCTCTCGGTTGCTTAACTAAAACAATTTTTTCCTGCCCATTTACCTAAAATATTCTTCTCCATGCTATGTACCTTTAAATTGTCTTTTTGTCCAAATCTGTTCTTCTTTATTAGCTATAAAATACCTCAACTGCAATCTAACTTCTCAATTAAAACTGTACCTTGAACTGCAATCTTATTTGTAATGCTCATATAAAACTATAATATCATACCTAACCCTGCTTACTTATCTGTGGTACTCGGCTAAAAGTGTCTGATTTAGCTGTTACTTAAATTGCCTTGCTTACCTTAAACAGAATCGTCCCTTATACATGTGTTACAGGCCAAAAAACTACTTTAGTCAGTGGAACTAACTTACACGACTTTCTTTTGTTCACATGAAACCCAGACACAAAAGTGACCATTTTCTGTGATGTTAATGAATAAAGCAACAGAAACCAAATAAAAAAACTAACCAGTTACAGTCAGGACAGTCTCGACACTCTCTCCACCGACTGAGTTGTTCACGACGCACAAATATTTCCCAGAATCTTCGACTTTAGCCTCACGGATGATCAAAGTGCCACCGACTTGTTTGACGCGGTCCCCGAGTTCGACAGGAGCTTTTCTTCCGCCTTCGTTGAACTTGAACCACCTGGAAGAAAAAAATGGGATTAGGTTTTCTACACAACTTCAGGAGAGGATCACCTTGTGGAAGATCTGGCAATTTTCATTGGAATAACTTGGACTAAATAAGAGAAATATGTCTCTTTACATCTCTCCAGTCCCTTGTTAGAAGCATGAGAGATTACACATATCTGAGTTGGTATCATATTCTCTCTCTCTTAATGGCAGGTGGTTTGATGAGAAAGTAGAGTCTTCTGAAGCCATTACTATATATGTACATTTCATTAATACATTTTGGTTATAAGAACTCGACTTGACGGCAATGTGGATGCGATTTAAAAAAATAAGCGCAAAATTCCACTATGCAAAACTTGAATAAATTTATAATTCAAATGCTTTTCAAAGCATTACAATACATTTCAGTCATTAGTTGAATACTTTTAGTACTGAATCATTCTACACAGAAGACCACAATTTACCCTGTAAGAAAAATAGTTATTACAGTAATTTAAACACAACAGAAATAATACAAACCACACAGAATATAGTTTACATGATGTATGTATACAAATTTAGACAGAAGCCAAAACCTACCGTTTAGACGGTAAGGGAAATCCCTGTAGAGGGCAGAGAAGGGTCACAGGGGAACTCAGGTCACTTGTGACCCTTGAGAGGTCACTTCCACTCTGCTTTGGGGCAATGTTGCCCGCAGGGGCTAAATAAAAGATGGGTTGATATTTTAATGGTTATTCTAAAGGGAAGATTGACACTTTTTTGAAGCGTTCTCTGGCACCATATGATTACATTATGAAGAGTTCAGTACCACAGATGTGACGGCTCGAATGTAATTTAATTGAAATTTAAACGGTTTGTAAGTTTCTTTTTAAATTAATGTCACATATAATTTCATCATAAAAACCGTAATTACATTGATCATATTTTTTCAATGAATGACATTTACAATGAAAATCCCACTAATTCACACATCCTGCATAATGCCATTACATTACCAAACAAAATGTCATTCAATTTATCCAAATAAAATAATTACATCTCCCTGAAAGATATCGTCGATGTATTAGCCAAAAATATAACGAAGTATATTTACCAAAATATCTCATTTACCTCTCTCATGATTATTACTAGAACTTTCCTTACTACTTTGAAGCAGAGATTTATGTATATAATAATGAATATATCAAGCGAGCACATCTATGGAACTAACAGGTGCCATTGTGAGCAGAATGTGGTACAGATTCGCCGCTGGAAATAATTAGGCATTAATCGGAATGGCAGACAGGTTTGCGCCACTGCCTTTCTTGTTGTAGAGAGAGAGAGAGAGAGAGAGAGAGAGAGAATGAGCGAGAGAGAGAGAGAGAGAGAGAGAGAGAGAGAGAGATAAACTTTCCAACCTACATAAAATCTGGAAGTGGAAACGCCTGTGCAGGACAAAACAAAGACGCGGAAGCTGACAGGGCCAAAGAACTTTCGGACAGCCTACTTCCGGTGACCCTGGGTGGCACCTGACTTTTGGGTTCTAGAAATGGACAGCGGATTTAAGATAGTAAAGGTTCAGTTTGGGTGAGAACCCCAATTCATTAGATTAGGGCTGAGCCTGAATGTTGGCGAAGGCTTGGTGACAAGTTCAGAAGGATTCTCGAGTTTTTTTTTTTTTTTTTTTGTTTTTTATGGATTCGTCACAGTAAACTCCCAAATTAATTACAAAATTAACGCATTCATGGAATGACAATACATTCTTGGGACGAGAAGTACAGCCAAGTCTTTTTTTTGTAATCTTTTGTTCCATTGTATAGTTGTGAATGCCTTACAAGAAAGGTTGAAGGTTTTGCATTCCTGTTTCAATTTACATTGGCTAAATACTTTGTATATATATATATATATATATATATTATATATATATATATATATTTATATATATATATATATAGAAAGGTTGAAGGTTTTGGCATTCCTATGTGTCAAGTCATAGTGGCTAAATAATCATATATATATATATATATATAATATATATATATATATATATAATATATATATAATATATATATATCTTAAAATATCATAATAATATAATAATATATCTCTATATAACAACATAGTATATATTTATAATATACATATATATATATAGATTATCGCTAGTCTAACATTACCTCATAGGGCGCCTTATCATACAAGCACAAGCCCTAATATATATATATATATATATATATATATATATATATATATAATATATATATATATACACATAGTATATATTTATAATATACATATTTATATACATAATACATAGATATATATATATATAAACTTTCTCCTAACAGGAAAGAAAAAAGGATGTTAAAACTACGAATGAAAAAATCCTTACGAGTACTGAGGCACGGGATGAGCCTGAGCAGGGCAAAACAAAGACGCAGAATCTGAGGCATCGAGGCTGACCTCTGGCACTCGAGTCCGGGTCACTCGAGGTGGAACTTGACTCTTTGGATCTATAAAGAATCACGGCTCTATAAGTGCTCTTAATGACGTCATAAAGTGGCCCCAATGACGTCATAGACACAAAAACAAACACAGGAGTCTCCTTAATGGTAGGATGGGATAGCTAGACTGTAACTGTTACTCTGTGGCAATTTTAAGGGTGCAGCTGATAGCCCCATACCCATGCGTAAACGGATGGTAACCCATTCAAGTACTGACCACACTCACTGTTGCTTAACTGAATGGAAGACTAGAGGAGTTGCTTATTATTGAAAAGTTATTTCTTATTTTACTATCTTACCCGTCTTAGTTGATTCCTGGGTCTTCTGAAAAGGTGCAAGACTCCTTTGACACAAAATGAGAACAGTTCAAAAGGAAATATATATACATACAAATACAAACACATACATCTATATGTGTACATATATGCATACATACATGAACCAACTCTATTCTCCAAACACACAACCCAAAAAGGCTCGTAAAAACCAAACCAAGCCCTAAAAAAAAAAAAAAAAAAAAAAAAAAAAAAAAAAAAAAAAAAAAAAAAAAAAAAAAAACTTGTAAACCTTTACCTGTAACTAGGCAACGGGAAAGCTTGAGCTGGGCACATGAGGGCCAAGCTTTGTCCAAATTCACCTGACAACTCCTGCAAACGGTCCCCGGACACCCTGGGGGGCCCGTGACTCCCAGGGG
This sequence comes from Macrobrachium nipponense, assembly GCF_015104395.2. Classification (NCBI taxonomy): domain Eukaryota; kingdom Metazoa; phylum Arthropoda; class Malacostraca; order Decapoda; family Palaemonidae; genus Macrobrachium; species Macrobrachium nipponense. Next base: position 14,416,756 of record NC_087224.1, on the reverse strand, counting down.
CTATTGTGGGGAAAAGGGGGTTGGGTGAGAAGAATTTGGGTGAAGGTTGACAATTTTGATCTTGTGTGTATGTGTGTGGATGGAGAAATATGTGTGTGTGTGTGTGTGTGTGTGTGTGTGTGTGTGTGTGTGTGTGTGTGCGTGTGTGTGCGTCAATCGCCGTAAGGAGAGGTACTTAGCAATCTTATAAACAAGGAGACCGATTGAACCAAACAAAAACTTCTTTCAGTTTTCTTCTGAAGATTGAAAAAGAAATCCACAAAATCACTTTGTAACTTGTTTACTTCTAAGTATTTACATTTAGTTTGTATTAAGCATTGCAATAATCTTACGAATCGTGAAAACTCTACGGAACCTACACTCCATGTTTAACTATGAGTCCCTCATTCTGACAATACAATTCAAGAAATTAATAAACTTTATTATCATTACTCAGAAGATGACCCCTATTCATATGGAGCAAGCCCACCAAATGGGCCACTGGCATGGAATTCTTCAAACTTCCATAGAATAAGACACTCACTAGGAAGTAAAAGATAAAGTGAAATACAGAGAGATGAGATCTCGCTTATTGAAAATAAAAAAAATAAAAGAATAATGTCCAATAAATATAATATATATTAAAAGACTCTTCATTAGTCTCAATAATCTCGCATATACACCCAATCAACGTAGAGACCATTCCCTTAAACGTAATATATCCAGATGGAAAAAGATTTGATTTAAAATTACAAAATGAACAAAATCATGACTTTGAATATTACTGAACATTGCAAACTTTTTTTTTTGGTATTGTTGCAAAAACTTCCTAAATATAAACTCATATTTTAAAAATATTAAAAATGAATTAAAGTATAAAATCTTCCGTAATACAGATTCAGACTAAAAGAAATATTAATAACAAATCAAATTACAAAACCTTACTGAATATAGAATCAGATTTTAAAAAATATTAAAGACAAATTAAAGTACAAAATTGAAAATTCAAAATAAAATAACAACTATTGATATACGTTTTTCATTCATCTCTGTTAATGTACAATCTATCAAAACTATTAATAAGGCAAATTCAAATTCCCAAAAACAAAAGTAAATAAAAACGAGCTACTATTTTTGAAGAGATTCTCATTAAACACGAATTCCAGGAGTCATCTTCTATAAATAACCCGCAATTCATCCCGACACAATCCTATAAAAACCGGTCTATCTTCGCCCTTACGAAACCAGGACACGAACAGCACGTCGACCCCTCGAAAGGAGTCCGTCGCGGACGGAAACACCGTCCAAAAAGACGACGGACGACGGAGGCGTCCCCAGAAAGCGGCAATAACGACAACAACAGCACCTGCCCTTGCGAAGCCGATGACCGCGAGACCCGCTATGGTCTCTCGCCTTTAACCACGGGAAAGAGAGCCCTCGCGATCGATACACACGTGCTCGCACAGAGAGAGAGAGAGAGAGAGAGAGAGAGAGAGAGAGAGAGAGAGAGAGAGAGAGAGAGAGCTCTGCTACAACTGCCTCAGCCACCCAAACGGGCCAAAGCGTGCTTCCCAACCCAACCTAAAACCCCCTCTTCCCGTCACTCGGTGCTGGCGGGGACTCGCAGTCTGCATTAGAGAGGCGAGAAGAAGAAGAAGAAGAGGGGGGAGAATGTAAACAAAAAACAAGAGAGCGATGCCACGCGCACTCCACTCCACTCCTCCCTCCCGCGCTCACACAGTTCCATGATGCAAGACTTCGACTAAACTTAGCCTTGGTGGGACGTTGCCTTTTGACTTGTAATGTTGTTTCTTTTATATATATATACGTATTCCACTACGCTTTACAGAGAGAGAGAGAGAGAGAGAGAGAGAGAGAGAGAGAGAGAGAGAGAGATAGAGAGAGAGAGAGAGAGAGAGAGAGAGAGAGAGAGCCAGCCAGCACACACTTACCAACACTTGCGCAAGCAATGCAGGCTGACGTCTACAATAACCCCTGTTCATTCTTATCTCAGATTTCCCCGTTTCTCAACACTTAAGGACGCTGAATAATAATAGACGAAACGTACACGTCTGTTCTCTTAACTAAACGTTTATGTATTTGATCGTTTCTCGTCAGCTCCACAAGAAAACGTTGCCCTCTGAATACAAAGCTTCTATGCTTCATTCACGAGTGACGGGGAGAGACTTTGTCAATGAATATCGTCCTGTTTCGTTTTCGGTCTTCCTTCGTAGTTTTCTGTTTTATTTCTTTAAATATGGCGTAACCTGATGAATAGTTTATAACTGTAACTCCTCTTAATACCAAAATAATTGTATCTTACTGCTGATTAGGGGTTTACATACGTAACAACAGTAAATTCAGTCAATTATTTTCAATTATATTAAGTTGTAAGGAGTGGTGGGATATAACACTATTTGTTTGTACGATATTTCGTGACTGCTTATTTGGGTTCAGTTATATCCTTAAGTATATTACTTGTTACTTTGCATAAAACAGTATCTCATTTTTTGCATTAAAAATACTCTTTTTTTTATAACAAAAATGAACTAAAACCCACAGACATTAAATACGGCATTAAACATTTTTAAAAGTGCCCCCTGACAAAAATTAATTATTGCTATAATCATAAAAAGGTTCAAAGTTCAATAATAAACGTTTAGATATGCATCCATTTCAACATTCATAAACATTCTGAAACATCCTAACAGACTCCCCCCAAAAATATAACAAACATTTACTCAAACATCCCTTTCAAATAATAATCCCCCAAGCGTGACATTCTCAAACATTCATTCCAATATCGAAGAATCGGATCACCATCCCTTCAAGGCTCCCGGTGACTACCCCCGAGCCCTAACCTACCCCCGCCCCCGCCTGCCAAGAAGAAAAATCTTTCCATCACTGATCAACATAATAACAAGACACCTCACCTTTAAATGGACGAATGCAGGAGAGTGTCCCAGTTCAAGAAACTGAGACTTGATAAAATCAATGGGCGCCTGAGACGAACCATTCCCCCCACACACACACAGACCCTATATACAGGCGCCTACCTACCTGTAGGAGGGCACAGGTGAGCCCTGTAATCTGCAGGTGAGAGAGGCGCTGCTGGCTTCCTTGACGCTCATAGGAAGCGGTAGTTCCTGTAGTTTCGGGGCAGTGCTCGTGGTGGCTTCTATTATATAAATAGAAGTGACAGGGAGTTCTAATACTTAGCATTTTTTCGGTCACGAGTCGTGTGGTGGCCCAAATGATTGGGATTGGTACTTCCTGCTTTGATGGTCTTACTTATGGGTTAAAGTGACCTTTGACCTCTGAGAGAGAGAGAGAGAGAGAGAGAGAGAGAGAGAGAGAGAGAGAGAGAGAGACGCAAAAAACTCCCTCTGAAAGAAGGAATACGGTACAATTCCAAATACCTTGAAAAAAAAATGACAAAAAACCTATTTAAAATTTTGATTCCTTTCTCGTTCCAAATCACCACCTCAAAATACCGGTCCTCCTTCGACTAAACGCGTCTTATACCTGTTCTAATTCAACCAGACGCGTCTGATACCTGTCTTAATTCAACCAGACTCGTCTGATACCTGTCCTAGTTCAACCAGACTCGTCTGATACCTGTCCTAATTCAACCAGACTCGTCTGATACCTGTCCTAATTCAACCAGACTCGTCCTATGCCTATCCCCTTCAACCAGACGCGTCTGATACCCGTCCTAATTTAACCAGACTCGTCTGATACCTGTCCTAATTCAACCAAACTCGTCCTATACCTGTCCCCTTCAACCAGACGCGTCTCTGATACCTGTACTCAGGAATGGGGAATCCTTGTAGGTTGCAGGCCAAGGAAACAGATGACCCGTGGAGCACAGACGAGGGGATTGGCCACTCTCTTATCCGGGGCGCTGCACTTGCCTGGGGCTCTGTACCAGCATAAAAAAAAAAATTCGACTTTCCTGAGTTACCCGCACACCATGAGCACTGAATATCGATGGAGTCTTCCAGTAGAAAACATGAACAAGGAAGCCACAAGCTATTACGAGCTTAGCTCACAGTGGGATGGAATAAAGCCAGTTGTTTGGGAGAGGTGTGGGATAAATAAGAAGTCGTGGAAGGGAAAAAAAAGAGAAAATGAAAAAATTTAAAAGCGAATAGGAGTAGACCCATCTGTTCTTTGTTTGTCACTGATCTCGTAAATATCTCATTTTCTTGACCTTCTCAGTTCCTGTTTACGCACACATATATTATTGTCTAATTTATTCATTTCTATTTTATTTTTTCAGCTAACATTTTCCCCCTAAAGTCTGTTAAAGTGCCCACAGATCTTGACTACTACTACTACTACTAATAATAATAATATTGTATCTGAAAGAAATGCAATTGATGCTAAATATGTAGAGGGGTCAACGAGATACTGATGACACAATTAGCTTTGGCTGCTTTGGTTACTTTCTCGTTCCAATTTTTCCCAGAAGTTGGGGGAAAAGAAACGATACCTTAAACACGACAAAGACTACCTTTTCGGAATACGGAGGCACAAACACGCGTCACAAACCTGTCAGCCGTACTGGGAACAACAAACACACGATGCACAAACCTGTAGGTAGGGGTTGGGTGGGCCTGCACATCACAAACCAGAGATGTGGGTCCGTTCTCGTCTACGTAACCTTCCAGGAACCTTATGCCGGCATCTTTGACGCGTGGTCTGACAGTCGAACTGGGATCTACGTGAATTGAATGAGTCGTTTTGGACTGGGACCTAAGCAAATGTTGTATATATCCTGCTGTTGGTACTAACTGGATCCCTGCTTAACTTAGTAATTAACAAAGGACGTTCTCGTGCCAATGTGGTAGGCTTGTTCCATATGAATAGGGTTTATCTTCTAATAATAATAATATTAATTTTGAAAGAAGTACGGTTGTAGCAAAGCATCATTTGTGGGGGGAAATTTACGAGAGGATAATTCACACGTCAATATCGGGGTTTAGCTAACTCGTTCCAATAATACGAGGAATATCACCATAACTCGAGAAGCACTCAAGACCCACAATTCTTCTGAAAAGATCTCTGGATACTAGACACTGTAGAAGCGTCTTTGACTCATTTGATTGATGGCTTTTTTTAAATAAGAGGATCCTTAGTTATTCAGATCCCTTGAGAATCACGACGTGAGAATGATTCTCTTGTGATTCTTTTTTATATCAAGATCAGTTACAATCAAGTTTACAAAGTTAAAGATAACGTGACCGCAGTGTGGCAGTATCTACACAAATGATTTTTACCAGGAGGTTTTGAAGTTTATTTACGATCATTCCCAACGCCATGTGTTAAGAATTCATAATTAAATCGTGCCATTACTTCTTAAATTTAAACAGATGCTTGGATTTACACAGAAGGTGCAATCATAGTGAAACATCATTTTTAGAAAAGGACGTTTTCAACAGATTTCGTCAACTAAAATGTAGAACCTAGCACTTTAAAGTATTCGGAGTTATTAAACGCAGGGAAAGATTTTTTTCAAATTGGAGACCGTGGGTACAATGAAAATCCTTCTAAGTCGGAGGTAAACATCCTTCTGGAGACTGTATAAAGCAAGTGTCCAGTGTTCCCTCAAATCTCAGCATTTCTAATCGAGTAGCTGAAACTAAATGAGCCTTTTGTGTCCTCGAAAGATCTCGTCCAATAATAAACGGATCGGTTGCTACACAAACTCTTTTACCTAACGTAGATTCCTATTAATTGTATTTATTAATTAATTCTTTTTAATCTGTCCTCAAGAAACCCAATTTTTTTATATTTTTGGACGATTTTTTTTTTCACTGAAAGGTTTGAAATCCCTAAAGGAAATGAAAGAAGGATTCCAATTTTTGTTTCAAAAACCATTTGTAAAATTGGCTAAAAATAGGACAATGAATTTAAAATCAAAAGCAGGCTAAAAAAAAGATTTAATTTGAATACAATATAAAAATATTCCACTCTATTTGATGACTGATTTTATTTGAAAAATAACTTTTAAAAATATTTCAAAACCCAAGCTGGATTCGATCCCATCCGGAGAATTTTTACAGGAAATACTTCCATGGGTAACGCATTCTTCACGGCACGATAATAAATAAATAAATAAATAAATAAATAAATAAATAAATAAATAAATAAATAAATACATAAATAAATAAATAAATAAACAAACAATATCGAATCCTATAACAAAAAATACAATGCTGGATTGAAAGCACTTACCTCTGTACGAGAATCCTGCAGGTATCTTTTGCATCTGAACCAAAGATTAAACAAAATAAAATAAAAATAAACTTACCTTTGAACTGCACTACAGAACCACAAGAAAGGTAAATACGTAAGTTCTTATAACAATTAATTTAAAGAGAGTTTGATGCTAAAATCCTAATTAACTACATCAAACATCATTTTTAAATCTCTCAATTTTGAAAATCTTGAAAAAATATCCATTTAAAAACTCAAAATTAGCAAAATATTTAAGCAAAGATTTACCATCAACAAAATCCACATCAATAACATCACCTCTAATATAAAGGCCGAAGGGAGTGGCAGCCTAATACTTTTATTAGATCCTGGCCACTTGAAAAGATAATCAAATCTATTTCGAATACAGTAAATCATCATAAACAGGGAAAACAGAAGCAATAAGCGAACGCCAAACCTCGATACTGACCCGTCTACAAACTAAACTCCCATAAGGTCAAAACCAACTAACCTGACAGTTGGGGCAGGTGACCCCTGAACATTGCAGGTCAGGGCAGTGGCCTGACCTTGGCCCGCTGACCGCATCTGACCCAGGGAATCCCCGTCTCGACGAGAGGGTCTCACGCTTGCTTGGGGCACTAGGAATTCGACAAGGGAGTTTGGCAGGAGTTCATTTTTTGGTTGGGTGAAATGATACGATTTTAAGAGAATGCAGATTGGACTAAAACATGAAACGATTCAGAAACTAAATGATGTGATGGGGGAATGTATATATTTCTTTTAACTGCTGCAAACAAACATATAAACTAGTAAAAGAAGACAGCGTGTTTGTTCTGAAAGTAATTTTACTTTGAAGCCGTCTAAGACGAAAGAGTGTTTGGTTGAATAAAACTTCAATATAAAATTCGTGTTTTCCTTTCATAAATATTCAGTTCGCTTTTCAATCTAAGCATTTCTATACAATCTCCTTTAAAAGAGAGCCGAATGATAATATATATATATATATATATATATCTATAGATATATATATATATATATATATATATATATATAGATATATATATAAGTGCTATATATTATATATACTATACTATATATATCTATATATATATATATATATATATATATATATATATTACATATATATCGATATAATATATATATATATAAAGAAACAGAGATCTTGACTACGAATTCGAGCCTAAAGCCTTCTTGTGATGATATCTGATTTACAAGAGAGTTTACAAGAGGGAGAACAACAAACATCCAATTTCTAGCCAGGACGACTAAGTAGTGCACACATCATAAGCAGTAACCCTCAATGGAGGTGTTCATCAGTAAGTTACATCATCAAATGTAATGGCAGGAATTCTAAGCTATAATGAATTTGCCAGGTTTAAGAAACGATACAAAATCTGTGCTTATAACCAACGTCACAGAAAAACGTAAAAAAAAAAATATACATATATATTTTTTCAATAAACAATTTTTGACTGTAGAGAATAGAAGAAAATTTTGACTAACAACAACAAAAAATTACTAATAAATAAATATAAATAAATAAATAAATATATATATATATATATATATATATATATATATATATATATATATATATATATATATATAAACAAACGATTTCAGAAATAAAGTCCAAAAATATCTACCTATAACCCAACGATTTTAAAAATGAAAGTAAAAGATATATACCTATAACCCAACGACTTTAGAAATAAGGGTAAAAATATTTACTTATAACCAAACGATTTCAGAAAAGGCCAAAAATATTTACCCATAACCCAACGATTTCAGAAATGAAGGTAAAAAATATTTACGAAAAACCCAGCGATTTTAGTAATAAGGGTATAAAATATTTACTTATAAGCCAACGATTGTAGACATAAAGCTTAAAAACATTTACCTATAACCAAACGATTTTAGAAATAAGGGCAAAAAAATTACTTATAACCCAACGAGTTTAGAAATGAAGATAAAAAATATTTAACTATAGGGTATAAAATATTTAGTTATAAGCCAACGATTTTGTAAATAAAGGTTAAAAACATTTACCTACAACCCAACGATTTTATAAAGGTAAATCTTTACCTTAAATCGAATGATTTTAGAAACGCAAAAAAATTTTATCTATAAGCCACCGGCTTCAGAAATAAAGGTAAAATATATTTAGCTAAGAGCGAACGGTACTAGAAATAAAGGTAAAAAAAAAATTTAATTATAACCAAAATAACTTTACAAAAAAAAGGTAATACTCTTCCCAGCAATCAACCAAACTCGGGAAACAGGTAAATGTCTTACCTTTAATGACAAAGTTTTAAAACGGATACCTCAAACTTCACAACAAGACAATGGGTAAGCTTACCTTTGCACAAGCTATAAAAATTCACATAACCAGGTCGCTCTCGCTACCGTGGGAAGTGTCTCAACATCTATACTATATGAAATGCGACTACTTGTTGTAAGGGGTTTTGACAGACTGCAGACAGAAGCATATATATTTATATAATTATAAATAAGGGGACGTCAGGAGGTCATATTATACGTCGATTTGGGTTAACAAAGCAATAGTTCTAGAAGCAAGTCCAACGAATCTTTCGGGGTTTCACATGGAATTAAAAATCGAATACTGAATATATATATATATATATATATATATATATATATATATATATATATATATATATATATATATATATATATATAGACATATAGGATACGTTAAAACAAATGCTTTTTGGCAGCAGAAAATAATTTTTTTAAACACTCATAGATTTCTTCTCAGTTAAAGAAGTTAAACAGCAAAACGGGAAGAGTCCAAAGGATGAACAGTTAAAGGCAAAAAGCCAATAAAAAGAACCTTCACTACAATCTACAGTGCGCCACACAGAGCGAACTGTAACCAATACCCTTCAAAATTTCAGCCAGCATCAGCGCCAACATCTACAACTCACAGAAATAACTTCACGACGTATTCACGTCTACCAACTGACCTAGCAGTAGGGGGCGGTGACCCCTGGACGTTACAGGTCAATGCAGTGGCCTGACCTTGACCTACGGTGCGCATTTGGCCTAAAAATTCCCCGTCCCTGCGAGCTGGTCTCACGCTGGCTTGGGGAACTATGCATGCATGATGGGAGTGTAATTCAATTTCTTGAAATAATAATAGAGTAATATATATATATATATATATATATATATATAATATATATATATATATATATATATATTATATAATATATATATATATGTGTATATATATATTATATATATATATATATATATATATATATATATATATATATATATATATATATGAATGAGCCTGAAAGTATAAGGGGACAAAAAACTCAACAAGACAGAAAATGGTAGAAACCAACCCATATACTGACATACAACGCCCCATGAATTGTTTGAAAGGTTTAAATAAAATAAAAATAGCTTTTTAACAAAGCATCATCTGATATACTAATAGAATGTAAGCTTCGTTCGCCAAGCGGGGAGGAAAATAAAATAAGAAAACTGATATTCAAATAAAATTGTCATGAGAATTTTCACAAGTATGTTGAAGATAGAATTAAAAACGAGAAAAAATATAAAATGTTAACAATATATAACCAGTTATCAAACTTGTAAGCTAATACCCCTAACTTGAAAACCCTTTTTTAAAAAAACTACATTGAGGAGGGGGGGGGGGAGCGACCCATACTAATCAAATTCATAAGAATCATCACAATTATGTGAAAGATAAAACGAAAAATGAAAAGTAACATGCAATTTAAAATATATATATACCCAGTTACCACAATGGTAACCCAATCCACCAACTTCAAAACCCACCTTGAAGAAGGGGGCGGCGACCCCTGGACGTTACAAGTCAGGGCGGTCTCAGATCCCTCCTTGATCAGCCGTTTCTGGCCTATGCTATCTCCGTCTCGGCTTGTAGGCCTAACGCTGGCCTGAGGTACTAATAATACACGAACGACTTAAGTCTTATGAATTATGGGGGACGATTGGAAAGTCTGAGGGGAACTGGGGGTTTTCTCCCCTTTATGAAGGACATCTCTCTCTCTCTCTCTCTCTCTCTCTCTCTCTCTCTCTCTCTCTCTCTGGTGGGATAGGGAAATTTGCCATCGCTATTTTCATTATCATTATATTATTCAGATGATAAACCTTATTCATATGCAGCGAGAAGGAACATAGGCTTTGACAGAAAGAGAGAGAGAGAGAGAGAGAGAGAGAGAGAGAAGGAGGACGTATGTCCCCTTCAAAATAACAAGGCAATTCCGACGACACATAAGGGGAAAGGAAAACTCAGCTTCTATCAATCATGACAAACGAACGTGATGACAAAAGTGATGCCCGGCCCCCCCGCCCCCCCAACAAAAAGGTCCAATTACCAATGATTTGTGAGAGAGAGAGTCTCATTTACTTTAGCATTTCGGAGGAGTGAATGGGAGACGGGTAATTAGCTGGAACTTCGAGGTGCAAACGAAGCTGATTCATGGCACAGTTAACTTCTAATGAGAGAGAGAGAGAGAGAGAGAGAGAGAGAGAGAGAGAGAGAGAGAGAGAGAGAGAGAGAGAGAGAGTTTTTCAAAACACCCAGAGAGCTGTGATTCTTGAATGTCCTATAATGAACAGTCAGAAACTATAAAGCAAAAAGGAGAGAGAGAGAGAGAGAGAGAGAGAGAGAGAGAGAGAGAGACGAGGTATATTCAATATTTTGGCGCCAATATCCGGAAACCTTTGCCGAGTTTCACCTACATAATTTATCAATAAACTCAGAATGAATTGATAAAAAAAAAAATTTCAAACCAGTACAAAAAGAGCATTAAACAGAACGCAAGTAGGAACATTAAAAAGAAAAACATGTACCCTTATATAAAAAAAAGTGAAAACCAAAAAAAAAACACAAACTTGTAAAAAGAAATTCCAGTAAAAACAGAAAAAACTAGCCTTAGAAAAAAACCACAAATATCTGGGAAAAATACAAAGGTCGTCACTGATATAACACCTTTTCACAAAGAAAAAAAAAGAAAAAAAAAAAAACTCTCACTTACACAGAAGAGTAAAAGCCTAAACCATGGTTAAAAAAAATAATAATAATAACATTTCAGAAACAGCACAACACACATTCCCCCTCTCGGCTCCAACAAAAAACCTGAGAGAGGAGACAAACATCCCCATATAAATACTTTTGGACCCAGTGACGAATCTATATAAAACGCGTCCCTGACACTGGGGTACTTACTTTAAAGATAACTTTAAGAAAAACAATGCCTGATGCCATTTAATCTTCTTTAAGATAACCTTTAACCAATTCCTAATCATTCAACTTCTAGAAACCCAGCTATTCCCTTGTAAGGTATTATACCAAGTGATTATCTTTGAAGTAACACCTTCAAGATCATTCTCTGCTAACACCTATCCTTCTAGATTATCTTCAATGAAACATCTACTTAATACCGGAATATTTAAATAAAAACTTCACTCAACACCAGCAGCGTTTTTCTACAAGTAAGAGCAAACTCACCTAAACTGAGGGGTAGGATGACCTTGTACCATGCAGAGCAGGGTCGCAGTCAGGTCGAGGGTCGCCTTACTATCCTGAACCTTGACCCCTGAATCTTTGACTGTGGGTCGCACGGTGGAGGTCGGGTCTGAATACAGGTCAAGAATTGTACTTTGTCAATTTTGCTTGTTTTATGTTGGTACCCTCTCTGAGGATCACTTTGAAGGAGCACTGGCCATTGACATATGTTGCTCTCAGCAGGTATAGGGGACCAGAGATCGATCGAGAATGTGAAAGATCTCTGTTAGAATACAACTTATGAAAAATTGGCTAAACGAGTGTTTCTGTAAATCTGCAAAACCAGCGACTGCCTCGCAATCCCTTGCAAGAATCACCTGTGACGACCTTTAACTTAATTAACTCTGTGACGACCTGTAACTCAATTAATTCTGACTGCCTGTAGCTTAATTAACTCTGTGACGACCTGTAACTCAATTAACCTGAGACACCTGTACTTAATTTCCTCTGTGACGACGTAACTCATTTTCTGTGACTACCTGAACTTAATTACCTCTGTGAACGACTGTAACTTAATTACCTCTGTGGACGAACCTGTAACTTAATTACCTCTGTGACGACCTGTAACTCAATTAATTCTGTGACTACCTGTAACTTAATTACCTCTGTGACGACCTGTAACTTAATTAATTCTGTGACGACCTGTAACTTAATTACCTCTGTGACGACCTGTAAGTTAATTACCTACGTGAAGACCTATAACTTAATTACCTCTGTGACGACCTGTAACTTAATTACCTACGTGAAGATCTATAACTTCATTAACTCAAAAGTACCTGAACTGGGGCACCGGATGGGCCTGTGCCCTACACGCCAGGGTAGCCGTGGTGCCCACGTCAGCTCCGCTGGCATCCACTTTCTCGCTTAGAGACAACCTAGGTCCCGCTAATCCAACCGGTTCTGTTACCCCAGGGGTAGGGAAAGGATTTCTCTTAATTCCTCTTTGCTCCATTCATACCCAGGAAGGGATGGCGATGCCCACTGGTTTGATTTAAATTATGGGATGCATACCCCCTGTTTTTTCTTGGTTTTTAGTCATGTCAGCTTATTTTAATTTACAAAGTTCTTTTTGATAACAGGAAATGTGCAATATGATCTTTGTATCGTTCAATTACGTTCAAACATCATTTTAATGAACCGAACATTTATAGCAACTGATCAATCTTCGTATATATTTGAAAATGTCGCCCTCTACCCTTGTAACCAATCTTCCAGCCCTTTTATCAAGAATGATTTAAGGCCCATTTATCAAGAATTATTTTCAAAACGAAAAATGTGTTTGTTAGAAAATTCCATCATTTTCTACTGAGGAGGTGTAGAAACTTTTAAAATCTTCAGGCTATCTTTTAAGGCATTTTTTTTATTAAAATAAATATCTTTTTCATAAGTGGAAGGTTTAAATTAGACCTGAGCTTTGCCCATATTCTTCAGAATAAGGGTGATATGGTGGTGTCTTATTTATTTATCCTTTTCGATAATCCTAAATCTCACGTTAATAGGAAAACTTCTCAATTTTATTATTATTATTATATTATTATTATTATTTATTATTATGATTATTATTCAGGAGATGATCCCTATTCATATAGAACAAGCCTACTACAGAGGCCACTGACTTGAAATTCAAGTTCCCAAAGAATGGTGTTCATTACGAAAGTAAGAAAAGGTAAAGGAAAACACAGAAAGAAGAGATCTCACTTATGAATAAGAAAAAAACTAATATATCAATAAGTAGATAAAAATATATCAAAACGCAATTAGCATCGCATTGGGGTAGTAATGCATTGCATCTTCGCAAGGGGGTAAATACGAAAACATACTCGCAAATATAACCTACTATTTGAAAATATAATCTACGTACCTGTAAGTAATGTCCCAATGGTAAAACATTATAAAAATAATTGCAGAACAATCACATCTATACCTGCCCTTACTCACCTCACTGGACGAAGAGTAGTGTGTCTAATTAAACCAACATAAAAGAGAGAACCAATACCCTCACCTGTACTCGGGTATGGGGTGCGCCTGCGCCCTGCACGCAAGGGTGGCGGGACTTCCCAGGGAGGCTTCGGAGGCCTCCAACTTTTCATTGACGGATAAACGAGGTCCTGCTAGACCTACTGGCTCTGAATAAAGTTAACATTGAATGTCGGATGCGCCTACTACTCAGATCAGTCATCTAAATGAGGGTTTCATTAATCAAGGAATCTATTTATGAGTTGCGCTTGTTAGCGAGCTTATCTTGTTGGGATATGGGACCTATCGTCCGACTGAAACACACACACACACACATACACACACGCACAAACTATTCAAAAGTGGTTTGGTCCTGTCGGAAGAATGTAAGAATGTACGTCTGTAGGTTGGTGAATAGACTAATACCCAGAACTTTTGACGGAGGAAAGTACCCTACACAAAGTTGGCCACATAATTTATATATATGCACACGACATTTTGAGAAGGTTTAGTTACGTGGAAACAAAGGGGAAAAACATGAGTTCTGAAGACTGTATTATCCAAAGAGCTTACGATGGAGGACAGGAAGACGCAGAGACATGAGTAGAATAATGCAATATGTGTGGGGAGTTCAAAGAACTCCTAATGAGCGACTGGTGTAGGTATATAATGCAGGTTTTAGAAGCTTTCTGCACAAAGGTCGTATACCCAGATGAAAGAATAGGGTTGAAACTCACGCCAGACTCCTATGGTACGTTGAAAAGTTAAATATCAATTATTTGGGATGAAGTTGCGAGCCCTACAACATTGCCCGCACGATGGTCGAGGGAAGTTAAGTACCAACGACTTTTGGCGTAAAGTCATAACGTATTACTAGAAGTATGGCTCCATCAAGTACTAATGATCATGGTGTGCGCATAACTGAGTCTTCAGCACTGGGCAAGTTCTTCTCAATCTTTCCTATCCCTCTACACCTCCAGAAAACACTCGAGGAACACATGAGAAGGTAGAAAGTTCCAATTCCCACAACAGGCCCAGGAGACAGTCCCTCTATACCCTACCTGAATTCGGGGATGGGGTGAGCCTGGGCACGACAAGCTAGTGTCCCTGGCTTGCCCAGATCCGTTTCAGATGCGTCGACTTTCTCGCTGACGGAGAGCCGTGGGCCAGCCAGGCCTACTGGTTCTGATAGGGCAGTTTAAGTGTCAGTTCTTTGGAGAAATTAGCACTGAGCCAAAAGTGGTGAGATAGGCCTACCTTACAGAAATGTTATGTATAAGCCTATGGACCTAATAAGCCTCTCCTTTAGAAGTATTTCAGACAGTTATCTTGTCACATAACGAATTAGAAATATGAAGTCTAGGTAGTTTAAATATCCTGTTTTATAGAAAGTATATAACTGAGCCTAAGGGTAAAGATAGGCCTACCTAAAACAGGCCTCTTTTTTGCGAAATTGACTGGCAACTATTTTGCCTCATATAGAATTACAAAAATGAAACCTAGGCATTTAAAATGTCATTTCTTGGAAAATATTATAACTGAGCCTAAGGGTGAGATAGGCCTACCTTATAGAAATGTTATATAATGGCCTATGGTGCTCTTAGGCCTCTTTTTAGCGAATTACTTTTGGCAGTTACCTTGCCTAAAGAATTAAAAATAAGAAATCTACTGGTCATACCATAAAATTAATCTTGAACTTCCCAATTTCCTAATAATGTCAGTTCTTAGAGAAAATTTAAAATTGAGCCTAAGGATGAGATAGGCCTACCTTGGAAAAAAAGCCTATGGTATAAATGGGCCTCTTCTTTTAGAAGCATTTTATGCAGCTAACTTATCTCAGAGAGAATCAACACATGAGAAATATATGTCACATTCACCAGATGTATAGATAGACATTGACCTCAAAACTAACTTTAAACACTACGAATTCCTAATATTTGGAATGACATTCCTACAGGAATCCTTAAAAAAAATCCTAATGGAAATGAACTAAGGATCTCTCCTTTCCTACGCCTAGATTCGAACTCGTGATGTCTGTCAAACTAATATGTGTTGAAAGCAATCTGATCAAATTGACACTGTAGGATAATAATTTCTGTCAGATATTCATTAGAGGTGATATACTAAAGGCTGGTCTGTGAGCAAGAGCCCGCGCTGACATAAGGCCAGCTTAAATCTATAGAAAAGAAGACCATACAGATAAAACGACAAATCAAACATAGCCTTACCTGGCATGAAGACTACAAACCTTTCTATAACAATGAGAAAGTTTAACTACCAAAAAGCCTGACATTACCTTCGCTGGGGAAGACCTCTACCACAGCAAGACCTTCCCTAAAGACCAAATTACCTGTAAGCAGGGATAGGGTGCGCTTGCGCGCTGCAGAAGAGCGTACAGGTACGCCCAACCTCCGCTCCTTTGACGTCGAACTTTTCACTTAAGGTTAGTCTTGGAGGAGATAGTCCAACGGGCTCTTTTGTGACCATGGAAATAGTTTTTTTTTTTTTTTTCAATTAGAAAAAGTATTTTAATTTTTCTGCCTGATAAATTGAAAGTTATTCGATGCCTGAATGTTGGTGATGGATTGGATAAGCTATAATGTAGTTCATAATAATAATAATAATAATAATAATAATAATAATAATAATAATAATAATAATAATAACAACTTAGAAAGGGACTACAGCAATACGCATTGGTTCCTTTTTCCAATTACAAGATATAATAAAATAATAATAATAAAAAAAAAAAAAAAATAATAATAATAACTTAAACCCCTCATTCTCTAAATTTCTAAAAGAAAAAAAATCTGGCATTTTCCCACCTATAACTTCTAAATGAAGGTGTATTTTCTAAATACAATTGTGAAAAATAAGACTATTTCTCTCTCTCCGGGTTGACGTAAGTTATTTCATCATATACAGTAACCTACGATATTAATCTATAACTTTCCTCAATTTCTGATGAATTTCTGTTATTAATCTTTAATTTTCCTCAACTTCCGAAGATTCTTTGTTATTAATCTTTAATTTCCCTCAACTTCCGAAGATTCTTTGTTATTAATCTTTAATTTCCCTTAACTTTTGATAATTTTCTGTAAACATCTCGGGACTTCCCAGTACCCAACATTTTGCAACTTTTTCCAAAGCTTCCATTTTCTGCCCCCCCCCCCCCCCCCGGGCCCCCACCACCACCAGCACCACCCCACCCCCCAACAAAAAGTTTGGGGGAACCCCTTCATACACAGGACTTTCAAGACGTTTCGCATATTCGCATTTTATGCAGAGAGCGAAAACACCGCTATGTGGTCAACATGGAAAAGACGCCAATACGTACAGAGCAGAGCAGAGAGAGAGAGAGAGAGAGAGAGAGAGAGAGAGAGAGAGAGAGAGAGAGAGAGAGGAGCCAATCTCGTATGCGAAGCTGTTCACCGGAGTGTGACTTATTCATGGGGGTATATTTTGTTTACGTGTTTTTCTCTCTTCGTATTGATTTAGAAGTTGCTGTTTCGTTCGCGCGTGTTACAGGCCCCGGTAGAGAGAGAGAGAGAGAGAGAGAGAGAGAGAGAGAGAGAGAGAGAGAGAGAGAGAGAGAGGTTTTGGGGGAGGAGAAGTGGGCTATTGATAACGAAGTTTTCTAAGAGTTTTTGTTTTGGTATCGCTGCAAAGCGGAATAGTTTGTGGCATCTTCTGATCTCCTGACGTCTCAAGAATTCAGGTATGTGGGTTCTGTTTTTATACCCTCATATTTATTTATTTATCTATCTATCACCTTTTCATTTAACTTTTTCTTTCTCTCTCTCTGCATATTCACTTTGGAAAACTCTTTCAGCTGAAGATTTAAAGAAAAATACCTAACTAAAAGTATATGTACAATCAAACTGCACTATAGAATATCTTATAAACATGTTGGCAACTTATTGCCAGCAAATCGCAAACAAGCTGGATAATTGTAGACAACATCCTGGATGTTCAACTTAGTGCTTGTGTTCCACATGTTTGTGATATGTATGGAATTAGATGGCAACATGTTGATGACATGTTTTACTCATGAAAAAGGCGAGCTTCACTGAATCTTGCAATAGATCCTATAGAGGTCATTAGCATTAGTTATCTTTTTGGGAGGCCATTGGGAGGGCAAACTAAAGGCTATTAAAATCATTAATAATAATAATAATAATAATAATAATAATAATAATAATAATAATAATAATAATAATAATAATAATAATAATAATAATAATAATATAATATGGGCAAACCTAACGTATTTAAAGCTATCAGTCTTTCAAGTAAAATAATAATAATAATAATAATAATAATAATAATAATAATAATAATAATAATAATAATAATAATAATAATAAGGTTCAAGCCTAAAATCAATAAAGCTATTAATCTATTAAATAAAATAATAAAAAAATAATAATAAAATAATAATAAAGTGTCAATCTTAACGTCATTAAAGCTATTAATCTTTGAGTAAAACAATAATAAATAATAAATAATAATAATAATAATAATAATAATAATAATAATATAATATAATAATAATAATAATAATAACTCAAAAAGACCGACCAATACTTCCCCCACAAACACGACGCAAGATCACCTGCAATCAACGAACCAACTCCTTACCTGTACGAGGGCACCGGGTGCGCCTGCGCAGCGCAGGTGAGCGCAGCTGCCTCGCCTGTTCCAGCAGCTGAGGCCAGACCCACCAGCTTCTCGCTCAAGGTCAACCTCGGTCCAGAAGGACTGCCCGGTTCTGAAGGGGTGGGTTCTTAGGTCTCCAGGGGAAAGTATACTTACAGGGTATGCAGCTATTTGTTTATATTCTTATATCTGGGGTAGGATGGGGTATTTGGGTACCTGTCTCGTGTGCTTTTGTAACGTTGTTGTTGTTATTATTATTATTATTATTATTATTATTATTATTATTATTATTATGATTATTATTATTACTTGAAGGGAGAAGAGACCCCTCTTTTCTGCAAGTTTTGTTGAAAAGAATGGTAGCATCAGTAACTGATTTTATGTACTGAAGAATTGAGAGGGAATTGTATAAAATCAATTCTGTTGATGCTGCCATGCTTTGTAACAAAATTATTATTATTATACTAATATTATTATTATTATTGCCAAATGTATTCCAGGTGTATTCGGGTTCCTCACGAAACATCGACTTCGATTTCCCAATTTTTCTAGTGCAAATAATAACTGAGACTATGTTAGGTAAATAAAAAAAAGTTTTTTGTTTCTTAAATTACAAAAAAAAAAAAAAAAAGTTCGACAGGTATATTTTCAAAACGTAAACAAAACATGTACTCATGGTCTCATTGGATAACCTATACATTAATATATTTTCTGATCAGTGGATTGATAACTTAAATATAATTAGGGATTCTATTTGTTCTTCCAGTTAGGCTTCTATAACTTTTGACTTTCAAAAGTCACTGTCTTCCTATTGGTCTTCGACCTGATTACCCAATTCTCACCCAATCTCCAAGCCTCTGGTCACCACATTAGAAATTCCTATCTGTGCTGTCACTTACCCAACGTGGAAAACAAAATTACCTGAACGAGTCTCTTCCTGAAGCATAAAACAATGACATACTCCAAGCATCCTTCCTTACCTGTATTTGGGGACTGGGTGGGCCTGCGCAACGCAGGTAAGGACACCTGACTTCCCAATTTTGGTGGAGGCGGCTAGGACTGTGAATTTTTCCTTGACTGCTAGGTGGGGGGCGGACAGGCTGGTGGGCTCTGTGAGTGGTGGTCAGGGAATGGTCAAATGACTGTCAACGCTGAGGGTTAACAAAGTGAGCCTGTCTTTGGGATGTTGGGGAACTATCTCTTCTTTTAGTATTCAATATAGAATACAAATACCACGCTAAGTACAAACTATGTGTACAGAATATGCAAACAAACAAAATCTGAACTGACAGGTTGCAAAGGAGAGCACTCTGTGCACGATTCCAATTTGCGATCCTATTTGTTCGTATCTCAGAATGTCTATCAGTTGAATGTTCGTAAGTAGGTAGGTATCTGTAGTCACACAAACATCACGAGTGCAATCAACTGCTCCCTTACAATGGGTCAAAGTAAATATGTTTCAGGATACTTTCTCCACTACAAAACCTCGAGTCTCAATTTGGGAAGTGAAATAAAATACCTTTCCTACCACATAAGGATTCGAACTTGGGTTAGAAGGTGCAGAATTCCAGTGCCATACCATCCTTTGTGATTGCTTTGGTGGTACGGCACTTAGGTGCCGTTACTTTTAACGCAGGTTCGAATCCTAGTATGGATAGGGGAATTTCTTCCTTTCGTTACCCAAATCAGATTCAGGGTTTTCAGTTGAAAAGGTATAAAAATACAAGGGGGTTTAGAGGCTATGGTTTCATCCGAATAGAATACCTTGCTAATATACACACACACACACACACACACACACACACACACACACACACACACACATATATATATATATTATATAATATATATATATTATATATATATACATACACATATCTATATAAATCAGCTATTCATCAATAAGTTTCATGTAAAATGTACTAAAATATCTACCCACTTACGTGCATAATATTCACGAAAGTCATCCCACCACCAGGCCAAAATAACTAGTACAAATTCATCGGCAAAGTTTTGCCATTTACATATCTAGAAAAAAAACTAATTCACACATTCTAAGGGAGCTGAATGTGACCTGACGCGTAACGCCGACCTTGCAAACCAATTTCTAATACAGAAAATGCCTCTTCAATTTAGACCAGCATCTCATAGTGAGCACGAGAGTAGATACAAAGTCCAGAGAGAAAAAGAGGGACAAAGTATAAGGTTAATCATCTAAGGAGCCAGTGAAACTCTAAGTACATCCAGTACAAGCAGTAATGAGCCACAATAAGGCCTGAAACCCATGAGTCTAGGTAATCATAAGAATGAGATAATAGTCTAAACAACATCCCAGCTAGACAATACAGACTATGGAGATGTAAGACACAAACTACTACTACCTGTACTTTGGTACTGGGTGTGCCTGGGCATTGCAGGGCAATACCCCTATCTTGCCCACCTCCGCCGAAGATGCCAGACCCGTGACTTTGTCTTTTTCGGGCATCCGGGGTGCTGCTAGACTTGTGGGCTCTGATATATGTGAAGACTGTATTAATTCATGCTAGTGCCTCCCCACATCCACTCATTCTGTCCACTTTCACGCAAAGAGCCGTCTTTGGGGATTAGGATTTCAGAGGATTATTAGAATGGAGGAAATATGTCACTAACATTATGTTGGAAACTTATCACATACATGTCACAAACATGTTGAATACAAGTCGACAACTTACTGGTGGTTCTATTCAGGGCTTCATACGATTACCCACCATTTGCCAAAGATTAGTTCTCCTCTTAGGATTACTGGTTTGTTTTTCCAAAATGTTTCTGATATGTATATAAGTTGTCAACATGTATATAATTAGTTGTCAACAAGTATACAATTGGTTGTCAACATGTATAAAATAAGTTGCCAACATGAATACAATAAGTTGCCAACATGTATTTATGACATGTTTTAGTGGTCTGATTGTGAGTCGCTTTGATCTTACAGCCAAGAAGATTGATGCAATAAATTTCAAAGAAATTCCGGTAATTTTCAAAATATTTAAATATAAACGAATTACATGGCATGAGTGTAATTGGGCATTTTTTACGCATTTCAGCCCATTAAGTAACAAAAATACATATCGAAATTAATCAAAACATTTAAGATAATGGAAAATAAATAATAACAATAACCAAGAAATTTTTAAAGCAATTTTAATGAAAATCTCAACGATGTCTACCTTTCTCTAAACCTATTCTTCAATATATATATATATATATATATATATATATATATATATATATATATATATATATATATATATATCGTTACATACCCTACTCCGACCAGTAACCAACCGCTTACCAATTAACCAAAATTCTAAACATCCATCTACTAAACTATTCCCTCCTAGTACTGCTCACACCTTGGGGGACCGCACAGGTGATGAGAAGGCTAATTAACAGACAAGTCTTACCTGAAAGCAGGTGGTGGGTGAGCATGAGCTTCGCAAGAGAGCCTGAAGGCTTCAGTCTCCTTGGCTTCGTACGTTCTGCTCTTCTCCAGCTGGGTGAAGCTGGGAGGGGAGCTTCCTACGGGGTCTATGTAAACATAGGGGGTAGGATGGAAGTCTTAGGTACCTTGATGACCTTTACTATTATATAAATGGGGAGTTATCCACCTCAATAAGTTGTTTATTATAACCTCTACTTCCTCTACAGTACATCTAAGCCATGAGCTCCTACTAACTTCATTTATTCCTCTCTAAACCCACACCGCTCTTATCCAACCAGCCTTCCCTTCTGTCTAACTTACCCGTTATTATATTTTACCGTTGCTTCTATCAGTTTTACCTACTTATACAAAGGCACAATTACTCCTCTCACATTTTTCTCTGGAACATTTCTCTCAGCCAGGCACACCTTACACACCCTGGTCAACATTTCGTGGCTGAAAAATAATCTTGCTCATGATCCACAGACCTGCCACACACATACTTTTAATGCAAGAGGCATACTGTATTCAATACCCATGGCTCTTTACTAAATTGGGAGGAGGTAGTGGGCAAAAATAATCTTTCCAAGGAGAAGTATGTTGGAATGTGATACCGATGGACCCGTCTTCAAAAAAACAAACAAAGACCAATAGAATTCCTATCTTTCACTCTACACTTAAGGTAATGTTTCGGAATTTGTGAGGGTAACGATTTCGCTAAGTGCACCAAGGCATAAATTGCAAAATCAATATAGCAAATGCAACAGTCAATGGCATAGAGTAATCGCCTTGCAAACGTTTATAAAGTATATTTAAAGCTTTAATTCTGCTGTAAAACGTTTCCAAAATATTAAAAAAAATAAAATGTAGTCTGCATGGCCAGCTTAACCCAGTATCAACTAAAAAATAATTACTAATTTCCGAATAATCAGAGTATTGATTCCAATTAAGAACACAAACGCCTGTAAATCCAACTTAAGCTACAAGTTTTACATTCATCTAATAATTTTTAATCATTTTTACGAATGTCCCACCTGGATTACAAGCAAGGATACCAAATGAGGACAAGGTGAGCCCAACCTAACAATGATAAAATAAATGATTTGCTGATGATATACTCGACCCCCAGCCAGTGTTTAACCTAAACAAAAACAAATAACTTGATTCAATGAAATTATCTGCAAGAACAAATCGCAAAAGGACACCGGACTTACATAAACAGTAAAAGTATTTTAAACAGTAAATGACAATACTTTACTATGTCGTAAATAATAAGCTGAAAGGTACACTAAGCACTTGCAAGAAAATAATACTTCCGTCTCGCAAAAGCACACACAGAGAGAGAGAGAGAGAGAGAGAGAGAGAGAGAGAGAGAGAGAGAGAGAGAGAGAGAGAGGTTGAGCCTGGTAGCAGCAAGAAAATATTGTCATGATGAAAATATGTTAATCAAAATAGTCACTAAGGGGTTAAATACAGCATTGTTATTATTAACTTGCAAAAGCAACCTTCCACAAAACAGAAAGAAAAACAAAACGAATAAATAAGAAACAAATGAATAACACTTCGCCTAACAAAAACAAAGCGAGAACAATGGCCATTAAACAGGGACAATAATGTTCCTCCAAAAATTACACAACAAGTCAGTCACTGGGACCATTCGTCCCTCAATGCTCAATAGGAGAACACACATACATAGATCTCCGATGACTCAGTTATTGATCCAGTGATTCATTTCCCCCTCCCCCACCCTATTCTGTCCCCCATCCCTATCTCTCTCTCGCCCTCTAATCGATATCTAGGTGGGGGACAAAGCCACCTATATCGTGACACTAACCAGTACGCACACTGGGACACTGTACACCAAGTTTTCCTGCCTGGTGATTTTGGGATGACAGAAGCCCTGGTCTGTGAGAAGCTGTCGAAACTGTTCTGAACCAATTCTCTGGTATTTAAACTTGTCTGGGTCAATTTTATTTAGGGTCTAATATTGACCTGTTCAATCTTCTCTTTTTGAGAGGGTCATGTGAAACCGTTCTGAAGGAATTTCTCTAGGGTTTAATACTGATGTGTACCACCTCTCCTATCTGAAAGGGTCTTGTAAAACTGATGCAGGACAGTTTCTTTAGGGTTTAATATTAGTTTGTGCCAGTTTTTCTTTCTGAGAAGATCTTGTAAAACTGTTCTGAAGCATCTTGAATAGGTTCTAATACTAGCCCGTACCAGTGTTTCTTTCTAAGGTCTTGTAAAACTGTTCTGAAGCAGCATCTTTGAAGTTTAAAACTACTCTGTGACAGTTTCCTCGTTCCACTGACTGGGAAACTGTATGAATGTGTTCCTGGGGGATAGTGTTACTGATGCTTATGCTCCCCACTTTAAAAGGATGTTGTGTTACTGGAAAGTGGCTGGTTTATGACGTAAGACTAGCCTAAACCAGAAGTCTATCAATCCCTATGCTGCAAAACTGCAAGTTTTATCTAAACCAATGTTGGGAAGATTAAGAAAGTGTCTTTATTATGCTGCAGTGTTAGTCTGTACAGGAAATACTCCACTTCCCGTACAGTAAAAGTTGGTAACACTTGCATTGTTGCAGATACTTCTAAAAGAGAAGTTTATATACATTTTTACTTTTATGTTCTTAGTTTTCTTCTCTCATCATCCTTCACGGAAAACACGACACCACTGGAAACTAACTTTCAGGAACCAGGAAATCGCAAAAACTGACCTAAAATCCGGCACCGGGAACCCTTGGGCCTTGCAAGGGACGGCAAATGCGGTTCCCACTCGCCTGATGAAGGTGTCGCTCTTGGCGTACTCGGCGACTTTCGGAGACTCGCTCGAAAAAGGCTCTTCAAAAAGAGACAAAAAAAAAAAGAAAAAAAAAGGTAAATAAATACAGAGACAAATAAGGAGATTACCAGTCGGGAGGAGCGGGTTGGGAAGCGCCCCTTGATGCCATCGCAAGAGGAATGAATTAGAAAGGTTAGGGCGAAGAAATGACCTCTGCCTTATCAAAATTACTTTTTCTGAAACCTAAGAATCTTAATGAGCTGATTCGAGCGGGAATGAGGTTACGAGAATTAGGTTACAAAGAGGGTCTAGAACTCCACTGTGAGCAAATGTTAAATGATGAAATTAACGGGTCATTTGACAACCAGAAAGCGATAATATTAAAGGAAAGTTGATGGACGAACAAAAGAAATCAAGATCATGACAGAATTGGTTCTGCTTCTAAAAAAAAACTTACTGAGTTACTGAAGCACACAATGGAGCATTTAATATACCCAATTTCTTTAAGAGTAAACCTGGCCAGTATCGGATACATTTCGCTTATATTACCGACAGAAATAGGGCCCAACACCCAAAGGGTTTTCCAGTGAAATACCCCTTTCGCAATTACCACAGTCCCTTAGAAGTTTTCTATCAACGAGAAGGTGAAAAATATACATCATAAAACAAAGTTGCAGTTTTAATACCGTATTGAAACCAGGCCATGAAAAAGGATAAAAGTCCTCCAGTTTAGGCAAACTAAAGAATTCGGTCACAAGACGCATGATTAGATGATTATATTGTGACTTCTGAAATTAGCATAAGCTAGAAGTTAGACGCTATTCATCTGGAGGCTTGGGTACAATTTTCGTAAAACAAAACTCTTGTGTTTTTTTTTTTTTATAAAGATATACGAGATCGGTAGATAGCTAGACAATGTGCTTGTGTGTGCGTGCGTGTGTGTGTAGCTTTAAGTTCTAGATCTCCTAACAATATAGAAGACAATAAAAATAAGCTCACTCCTACAAGCCTTGAACCGATCTACTGAAGAAACCTGACCCACAACTGGTAACGATGAGCTTAACCTAACCCACTCTACAAAGAAAGAAAGACTGACGTCTACTTTGGCTCATACATGCATTTAAACGACTGTCGAATTCCCGTAGATTAAGCTAAAAATGAAGCAGGCCTCATTTGAAAAGTTACAAGATGATTTCGGCCTAAAAGGGCAATGAAAGATCAAACACTGATAAGATATTATGTAATATTAATTATGAATGTGTGAATATTTATAAATGCTATGAAATGTTAATTATGAATGTGTGAATATTTATAAATACTATGTAATATTAATTATGAATGTGTGAGTATTTATAAAATACTATGTTATATTAATTGTGAATGTGTGAGTATTTATAAAATACTATGAAATATTAATTATGAATGTGTGAATATTTATAAATACTATGTAATGTTAGTTTTGAATGTGTGAATATTTATAAATACTATGTAATGTTAATTATGAATGTGTGAATATTTATAAATACTATGTGATATTATGTGTGAATATTTATAAATACTATAAAATATTGATTATCAATGTGTGAATATTTATAAATACATCTACAAAAATTCAAATTTCCACTTCACCAATTTCCAAGTTCACAATTCTTGTTCTAAACTGCTTTGAGAAACTGAAGAAGACCGAGTTCAGGGATTACAAGCCTGAGAATAAATATCAGGAAACACAGAAGACAGGTGAGATTTCCAAAATAAAAAAAATCCTCGTGAAAGAAATGTAAAGTCCCATAACTGTTCGGGATTCAAAGAGGGCTTTGACCTCTTGAACTAACCTAAACTGCGGAACGGGGAAACCCTGACCCTTGCAGGGCAAGGCGAAAAATGACCCCTCGGGCCGGGTCAAGGTGTTGACCTGGTCAGATTCGGCTACTTTGGGAGACTCGCTGGAGAAGGGGTCTTGGATAGAGGCAGAAAAGGAAAATGATTAAAATCTCAGGAGACGGGAATTTCTGACCAAGGCCTACGACGGTTGAGAGAGGTACCCCATCCGATATCTGGACACGATTCAGTGTTAGAAGGATACTAACAATACAAACCGGTACTTATAATGGAAGCTATACACGAATAAATTGTTTTTTTTTTTAAGATGTTACGCTGAAATCACAGTGAGGATAGTAATTACAGTAGCAAATGATCCCCTTCTTGTCAAATTAATATATATATATATATATATATATATATATATATATATACATACATACATGATATATATATATATATATATATATATCTATATATATATTATATATCATATATACCTAATATATATATATAAATTATATATAAAAAAGAAACCTGGTATTCTACAACCCTCATAATTAGGCTAGGTTCTTCTTCCATGAGTTTCAAACTCTGTTTGGAAAGTACTTCAATCCTCTCTAATAAATTTCAGTAACACCACGAGAAATCCAAGATAAAACTCTTATCTGAAAACATTACAGTATAACCTCCAGTTCTTCAGCCTATAGCCAATAATTACCTAATATTTAGTTTAATAATGTATACTGTACGTTTTCAGGAACAAATTTCTCAGTCAGAATCACATTTAAAATGTTGACTCAGAGGATACATCCACCATTATCAATATCTCTTCTTTGCTGTCAAAAGCAGAACGGTCCTTCAAGCATACCAAGTTCATTTGTTCCCAGGCCTTAGTGTCGCCCATTGCCAGTCACAAAATGCGCCCCCCCCCCCCCCTAATAAATCACGTTTTACATTCTATTACCAATCAAGATTCCTACATCCCTACAAAGGTGGAGTAATATTACACCAATGATGCTTAGCTGAGGTAATCAGAAAAATATACGACCAAGGCATAAATATACATACCAGAAGCTTCTTAAATCACAAATCTCCCGAGTCTGACCAGAAAGTTCAAATGGAAACAGTGCAACTTACCTTTGAAAATACTATAACATAAGATCACTGCAAATGACTTCTCAGAACTCAGTGACCAAACACTTCACTCATTCTTTCCAATATTGTGCATATACATAACTATGAATTAGCTTCAGGTTTTGTCTTTTACACGCTAACTTTACCCACTTGTTTCGTGAATATGATTTTACCTTTGATGAACGAAAGTCTTCAGAACTATGGAACTTACTACAACCAAAAACATTTAACTTGGTTTCGATGCGAACATGTAACTTTGAATAACAATTTTTTTGGTGTACTCTAAAACGGTACAAAGATATGAACGCCCATGCATTACACTATAACTATACCAACTCTCTCTAATTCTCTCTCTCATTTATCAAAACACACAAAATAAACTCAGCACTTAACCATTTATTTTTTACTACAATCTAAGAAATTCTTGGATATTAGGTCAATAAGTTACAACTCAAGCACACACTCTCTCTCTCTCTCTCTCTCTCTCTCTCTCTCTCTCTCTCTCTCTCTCTCTCTCTCTCTCTCTCTCTCATTTTCAAAACACACAAAATAAGTTTAACTTTGAAAAATGCACTTTTTCGAGAAATCTAAGATAATCTTGAATATTGCGTCATTACGTCACAACACCTTCTCTCTCTCTCTCTCTCTCTCTCTCTCTCTCTCTCTCTCTCTCTCTCTCTCTCTCTCATTTTCAAAATACACAAAATAAATTTAACTTTGAAAAATGCATTTTTTGGTGCAATCCAAGATATTCTTGAATATTGGGTCAATACGTCTCAACACCCCCCCTCTCTCTCTCTCTCTCTCTCTCTCTCTCTCTCTCTCTCTCTCTCTCTCTCTCTCTCTTCTAATCATCATTACCTGAATTCGGGCAGGGGATTCCCCTGGACCCTACAGGTGAGAGCGAAAGAGGAGTCGGCTTCTTTGATCACGATATTCCCACGGTCTTCGCCCAACACTTTTGGGGACTCGCTGGAAAAAGGGTCTGAGAGAGAGAGAGAGAGAGAGAGAGAGAGAGAGAGAGAGAGAGAGAGAGAGAGAGAGAGAGAGAGAGAGGGTTCTTTCTATTAGGCTGATTATGCAAATTTTTCCATATACGAACGATGGAGTCTCAAGGCTGAATGTTTAAGTTTTTTTTTTTTTTTTGACAAAAAATTTAATGATTTTCGATCAATTTTGTCTAAGTGTTTCGTCGGGTAAAATCAATATACATAATTAATTAAATACTTAATAGTTAACAAACGGGAAACACGCAGTCAACGTTAATAATAAGAAAAAAATAACTAAAAGGAAATTTAGAATTTTACCAATAAGAAAATTGACAAACTTGTCGATTTAAAAAAGATAAGACAGGCCTGCAAACCTTCCCAATTAGGAAAAATAAAACCACGCCTACCAACCTTACTAATCATAAGACTTAGAGACAGACATGCCAACATTATCAAGAGAATCATATATACAGTCCTGCCAAATAAATCCATAACTGCCAATATTACTGATCAAAACAACTGCAGACACGCGTGCCAACATTACCAAAAGGAACAATAAGAAACAGGCTTGCCAACCTAACTGATTAGAACTAACAGCACGCCTCCTAACTTTTACTGGTATCAACAACTAGTTATAGTCGTGCCAACGTTACCAATAGGAAGTATCACAAACAGTTAAGCCAACTTGACCAACACAAACACTTAGATCTGCAAACCTTACCAAAACAAACAAGACTACCAACCTTCACGAAGAATCCAAATCAGGGCTGCCAACTGGACCAAAACAATAACAAACCTTAGCAAAACAAACAAGACTACCAACCTTCACGAAAATCCCAATCAGGGGTGTCAATTGGACCAAAGCAATAACAGCAGGACAGCCGAAAGTATATGTTCATTGTCAACCTTACCTGAACTCGGGCAGAGGATGCCCTTGAACCTTACAGGGGAGGGCAAAGGCTGCCCCAACCTGCCACTCGAAGGTGTCACTCTTGGCTCCAGCCGCTACTTTTGGAGGGTCACTCGAGTAAGGCTCTAGTATGGTAGTATGGAGAGAAGGACTTTAAACCAGTGACAGTTTTGCAAAGTGGGACTATATATAGATGTATATATATATATATATATATATATATATATATATATATATATATATATATATATATATATATAAGGATCATAGGAGCCACTAGGATGATTAGATTGGGGGGGAGTAGTTCCCGAAATGTTGCGTCTCTTCTGAAGTGGAATCTCTCTCTCTCTCTCTCTCTCTCTCTCTCTCTCCGTTCTCTCTCTCTCTCTCTCTCAATGTAGTATTCCATTTTCGTCAAGAATCAACTGATACCCAAGTGGAATTATATTTGATAAGTGTATTTTCCCCCGGACGGGATTCGAACCTATGCCTTTTCGGGTTTAATACAGAGCAGGCAGGAACTCATCCATTCGGCTATGGAGAGAGCAGATGTATCGTATCTTACATAATTCCTTTTTAGGTGAAAGGTCGGTCGAGAAAATTTATGATTTAAGAGTAAAATACTGTAGTAGATTCACATCACCATTGCATCTGATGTCCAGGCCAGTCCCTTACGACGCTCCTGATTGGCTGTTGACAAGCCAATCACAAAGCTGGAAGCTCTCAGTCTCTCTAGAGAGTTCGCATAGGCAGGATGTATGTTCTACTTCTCCTGAGGAATACGTCTTTCAAAAGTATCCCTCAGGAGAGGTGGTACATACATCCTGCCTATGTGAACTCTCACTTGAGGTAGACCGAGTTTCCAGCCCAGTGAAGAAGAAGAAGAAGAAGAAGAAGAAGAAGAAGAAGAAGAAGATCTCGTTACCTGAAATCAGGAATGGGAAATCCCTGGACTTTACACGGCATTGCAAAGGCAGTCCCAATTTCCCAAGTGAAGGTGTCAATCTTGGCCCCCGATGCTACTTTGGGCGTCTCGCTAGAGTAGGGCTCTGTGAGAACCAAGGCTCTTATTTCTATATACAATACAAAACGGGTTCGTCGCCTGGCAGGCTCGAACTGCTGACCAGCGAGCACACACACACACAGATTGCACAGTCGTTGGTATTTGCTGTTTGGTAGTTCGAGCCTGCCAGGTGATGACGACTTATCAATTATAATTGGCCTTCGGTATTATTCCCGAGGTTGATCGAAGTGGGTATTAAACGACTTCTTTAGCTTCATGTTTGTGTATGTATATGTATGTATATATAGTATATATATATACATACATATACATATAAATATATTGTATGGGTTGAATACAATATATTTATATATATAAATATATTGTATGGGTTGAAGGGCCAACAAATGTGAAACGAAGACTAAAACTAAATTTTATATGGTGGACAAAAAGTAATGTGACCAAGAATGTTGATGTACTCGTAATACGGGATTTTTCTTAGTGGCTCTCTAACCTTGGAAAACAGATGGATTTTTATGTATGGACTGTTATTAAAAGCTGGCAAGAACTGTAATGCAGTTGAAATATGACGTTAATGGTTCTCCTAGAACCTTTTATTGGTCCTTCAGTCCAAAATATGACGATGTCAGATTATAGTAATGTATTTATGTCCGTGTTTGTGCAATTTTTTTTTTATCGTCTGATGAGCAGCTGGGATTGGGTAACCCAAGATACTGAAAATGTGTCTTTACTTTGTATTGAATATTTTATAGAATTTTCATTGACAAATTATATTGGCCCCAAAGTCGTATGAAAGAATAGGGTTGCATTTGAGCTTAAGAAACTTGCAACACACCTTCATGATCTGGGTTGCACTGCAACTGGTCTCTCCACGGACCCCAAAGCAAGCTAGTTTGCAAAACCCGTTGATGAATAACCACTGGTTCCATGCAACGTAAAAATACCATACAAACAATTAACTCGACGATACAGATTTGTCCCACAATGTCACAAAATACAGAGAGAACCCCAAAAATATTCTTCAGATACAGCCAGGATGAAAATAGTTCCCTGTCATAATTCGAGATTTAAGTTAACTGAAGTATATGTTAGTTTGACCAGAACACTGAGCTGATTAACAGCTCTCCCAGGACTGGCCCGAAGGATTAGATATTTTGACGTGGCTAGGAACCAACTGGTTACTTAGCAACGGGACCTATAGCTTATTGTGGGATCCGAACCACATCGAGAAATGAATTTCTATCGCCAGAAATAAATTCCCCTGGTTCCTCATTAGTAGAGAGGGGAATCGAACCCAGACCTTGAGATCGGTAGTCGAGCACGTAACCCACTCGTCCAACGAGGAACTCGAGGTTTAAGTGGTCACATTTCAACTTTCCCTTTATGGATGCAACAGACTGACAATGATGTACTACTTTTCCATAGATCCTTTCGCAACTAAGCCGTAGACCTCTGTTAAAACAAGCTTCTTAACTCATGATACAAACCTCAGATTTCATTTATTAAAAATTAGACTTCCCATACCAAAGCAGAAACATCTTATTGACAAAGTATCTAAAATTCCATCATGAAACGCAGGCAGGGGCAAAACTCCAATATACTTTAATTTATACAATGCAAATTCCAATAATAAAACTCAAGAATTTCACTGATACATTGTTCACTTATAACACTTCAGACTTAAACTGCCAAACGACCAACTTTTCAATCACACACTAATCCAAAACAAGCTATACAAGTCAGTGAAAACAATTAAAACCAGCAACACTTGGCTATGGACCAACACTGAAGGAGAATTCCCTTTCAGAAGAGATCTTGGAGTGAACATTTGCTCAAGAAACTGAAAGTTACATTACCTGAACTCCAACTTTCCCTACAAAATTGACAGAATTACATTACCTGACCACGAAAAATAACAGAATTACATGACCTGACATCAAAAAATGACAGAGAATTACATTACCTGACCACGAAAAATAACAGAATTACATTACCTGACCTCAAAAGATGATAGAGAATTACATTACCTGGCCTAGAAAAATGACAGAGAATTACATTACCTGACCTCGAAAAATGACAGAGAATTACATTACCTGACCACGAAAAATGACAAAAAATTACATTACACGAACTGGAAAAATGACAGAGAATTACATTACCTGACCTCATAATTCACCATACAAAAATGACAGAAGTTTAAGCACTCAAACGTCTCTTACAAACATAACAGAATTACACATCCCGGACTTGAAATCCCCCCCCCCCCCCCA
Organism: Macrobrachium nipponense; assembly: GCF_015104395.2. Lineage (NCBI taxonomy): Eukaryota > Metazoa > Arthropoda > Malacostraca > Decapoda > Palaemonidae > Macrobrachium > Macrobrachium nipponense. The sequence goes on along the minus strand of NC_087224.1, from coordinate 14,383,937 downwards.
AAAAAAAAAAAAAAAAAAAAAAAAAAAAAAAAAAAAAAAAAAACGCAGAATTACATTACCTGAACTCTGGCACGGGAAAGGCCTGCGCCGGGCACGGGAGACCGAAGCTGGATCCTTCCGGCCTCACGAAAGTCGGGCTCTTGGCAAATTCAGAGACCCTCGGAGCCTCACTCGAGACCGCGTCTGAGTTAACCAGCGTTGATCAAAATTCGAAATTAAATTCGAGGTCAGTAATGATTAAGGGACTGGGATGTATGGTGCCGTGAATGTATGAGAGAGAGAGAGAGAGAGAGAGAGAGAGAGAGAGAGAGAGAGAGAGAGAGAGAGAGAGAGGGTTGTTCAAAATGGGTTTTATAACTGCATCTAAATAACACAAGTCATGGCTACACGAATTCAAAAATATAATCTGAGAGAGAGAGAGAGAGAACGTTATCTTTCCTCCTACCTGAAGGCGGCCAACGGGAACGCCTGTGCTTCGCACAGCAGTGCCAAGGACGTGCCCAGGGGCATTTCGAGTTTGTCGTACTGTGCCCTCCTGGGCACTTTGGGAGGTCCGCTCGCAACCCCATCTTTTGGTCAACAGATGAACGACAAAATGCATCATTAACACTTGCAGGAAAATCAATATTTTCAACGTTGAGTTTTGTTGCAATCTTGTAAAAAAAGACCAACAAGTAGGTCGATGCAACGCTAGAAAGTTGCATATAATTGCAACCAATATTTCAACAAGGAGCAAATGTTTCCAGACTCAATGATTAAACCGGGTTTTGCCCATCATATTTCCGAGCAACTTTGCAAAAAACCAAGTTGCAAATCATTGCAACCCATATTCCTATAAGGAGCAAAAGATTCTACTCAATGATGAAGCCGGATTTTGGGCTTAAATTTTCTCTGCAACTTTCCAAAATATAGACATAAAAATTCGAATGACAACTTCGATGTAACTTTGCAATAAAAATTCAAAACTATATCAAGACGACTGTCGGAAGTTACACGCAGATTCATGCCGTAATTCAATATCAAATAATAATATCAAAATCTAATGAATTTCGGACTGGAGTAGCGGAATTCTGCTGCAAGTTTGCAATGAAACTCTAAAGGCCACGAAGCAGTATAATAATTTCAAGCTATTGAAACATCCATGTTTCATTTTCGCGAATAAAAATAGACACCAAATGAAGTCGATAACCTGCCCACTAGTGTCCAGCTACAAGTGCCTTACGTTTTACACTAACATATTTTTATAATCATGTAAAGATATTTTTTTTTACTTCTATATAACTTGCTGTAAAACTGACGGGAAAAAATTCGTCCAAAATGTTTACAGTAGAGAAACAAAATGCTTATATTAAACAAACCATCATAAACCTACAGTTAACCGAAAAAAAGTAGTTAAAATTACCCCATTTTGAAACTAATCTTCAAAACCTACACATCATTAGATGTGAGAAACAAACCTGACCTGATTTATAAATATTTCATTGACCATTCACTCACTGACCTGAGGTCCTGCATGAAAATACTGACCTGAGGATTAAGGCTTTTCAGGTCCTATGACCTGATAGGTGAATGTCAAGCAGAAATTAGAAATACTGACCTGAGGAATAAGATAGCTAAAGTCAAATCACAACTGACAAACAACTGGATAAATGTAACTGTTCAACTACAGCACAATATCGACCTAATTATAGTTAAAGTCAAATGCAACTGACAAATAAAAAAAATTGTAAACCAACATTGACCTGACAACTAAAACAGGTCAAGAAATCAAACTTAACTGACCTGACAAGAGAAACAACCCAATTTAAAACATGACAAATGACCTGGTACCAATATTATTGACCTGGCGAGTAGAACAGGCCAGTTCAAAACTTGAAAAATAACATGAAACCAATATAAATGCCCTGACGAATGGAACAGCCCAATTCACAACACGACAAAATACCTGAAACCAATTTGACTGACCTGACAAGTAAAACAACTAAAAACGAAAAATGACCTGAGATGTGAACTGACTCAAGCAGTCCCACACTACTGAACTGACAAGTGTAACAGTCCAAGTAAAAACATAAATCCAAAAACAGTTCAATTAAATACTGACCTGTACAGTTAAACAGGTCAACTACAAGGAAAAATACTGACCTGAAAGGTAAAACTGACCTTGCAAACCAAATATTGGTGACCTGACTTGTGAAGAAAGTGAATTGTACGTAAATACTGACTTTTAATTCAACTGACATTGATACATACTCCTGAATTGGAGGTGAATACACCCTCCAACTAATCCTAACATCTGACCTGTAAGAAACACAGTTCAACTGACCTGACCTGACCTGACTGTGTAAAATTACTGAACTGAATGCAAATACTCACCTAAATCTGCTGACCTTTATCAAAGCGGAATAACCTTTCCATCAAATCCTAACATACTGACCTGACCTGTCAGAAGACTGGTCCAACTCAAAGCCCAAAAACTGACCTGAAACCCGGTACAGGAAAGCCCTGGGCTTCGCACAGGACGGCAAAGCTGTCGCCCTGGCTCTTGGTGAACTGGTTGAATTTGGCAACGTCCGCCACTTTGGGTGGACCACTCGACAAGGCATCTGGACGGGACAGGTCGTAAGGGCCGGTGTTACTGACACTTTATCGTGTGCCATAAAAGTTGGGATAAAGTGGCGATTGCATCATAAAGTCTTCCAAGTGATGCCATTTTCAGAGAGAGAGAGAGAGAGAGAGAGAGAGAGAGAGAGAGAGAGAGAGAGAGAGAGAGAGAATTGTACATCAGTTATCAACCCAACCTTACCGGCCCAGATTTTTATTTCTTCGTTTGTTTTCTAAATAAATCTGAGAGAGAGAGAGAGAGAGAGAGAGAGAGAGAGAGAGAGAGAGAGAGAGAGAGAGAGAGTCAAAATATACCCCATTACCCTCTTCATACTAAATGACCCAAGTTAACCTCTCCCCATAGCTAGCAATGGGTCACAAGAAGGCTCCCTAAAACAAAAGACCTTACCAGAATGCAAACCAACTCACCTGAAGGCAGGGAGAGGGTATCCCTGAGCCTGGCAGAGCATACCAAAACCCTCCTGGGCACGTTTCGTGTACTGCACGAGTTTCACCTGGTCAGGAACTTTGGGTGGGCCACTGGACAACGCCTCTGAATGAGTTTTGGGGCGATTTGTTACTTTTTATAAAGTTGAAAAACGTTCGAGATATTTCCTGGGTAAGGGGACCCTTCTTCTTATTATGGTTTCAAAAGTAAATAAATAAATAAATAAATAACTGATCTTGGTTCTTATTGTGGTTTCAAAAGTAAATAAATACACAAATAAATAAATAAATAAATAAATAAATAAATAAATAACTGAACTTTTGGAATGAGATCGGTCGCTCCAAGCCCTTCCCAAAATTGGCTACTACCTGACCACAGTCGACTGACCACTAATCAAATAATTCATTGCATGGGTTATATATATATATATATATATTATCTATATATATAGTATATATATTATATATATATATATATATAATAATATATAGTATAATATTCATATATATATATATATATATATATATATATATAAGGAAAAAACTAAATATAAAGTCAAATAAATGAGAACAATCTGGTCCAACACAAAACGCGATCCTTGCGAGGAAACAGAGAGAGAGAGAGAGAGAGAGAGAGAGAGAGAGAGAGAGAGAGAGGTAAACATCCTTTCCCATCCTATCTTAAACCGGATAATCCATCTTGCAGGAGGCAATCTCCCCAAGACCTAATCAGAAATGCAAATGGATTCCGTCGAGTTTATAAGAAACTTCGGCAACTCTTTCTGTCGTTCTTCCGAAGTAAAAATAATAATAATAATAATATAATAATAATAATAATAATAATAATATAATAATTATCATTATTATCATTATTATTATAATTATCATCATAAAAAGTAGTAGTGGAAATCGAAATTGTTTCCCCAGTTATAAAAGTATTATGGGATATTAATCATATCACATTTATGAACAATACACACACATGTATGTATGTCTGTATGTGTATGTACACACATTTATATAGGAGAGAGAGAGTACAAACACTCGCGAAGATGAAGAATTAAATGAAAAAATTGAATGATTTTTTTTACCAACAGTAATCGACGTGAAATGAGAGAGAGAGAGAGAGAGAGAGAGAGAGAGAGAGAGAGAGAGAGAGAGAGAGAGAGAGAGAGAGAGAGAGAGAGAGAGAGAGAGCAGCTATTAGTGACTTATTCCGAGGCTAAACAAATTCATACTCGTCGATACCTACGCAGGAAGGCTTAGTGGGTCCTGCCTATAACCTTACTACGATAACATCATGACCTACCTGAAGGCGGGCACTGGATACCCCTGGGCCTGGCACGTCATGGCAAACCCCTGCCCACGGCTCATCTTGTACTCGAGCAGGGTAGCTTGGGCGGGCACCTTGGGGGGGCCACTTGAGAGGGCGTCTGGTATTGCGAAGTGTGCCCAGGGTATTGACAAAAAAAAAAAAATTTACAATGTGCCGAGATAGACTTACTTTGCCTCAAGAAATGGAAGGAAATAAAATGTAAAATTTAGACCAAAGGCCAAGCGCTGGGACCTATGAGGTCATTCAGCGCTGAAACTGAATTTAACAATAACCAAGACTGAAATATTTAACAGTTGCACCATGAGTCAATTGCTAGGAGAGGGTGGAAAGTATGAAGAAGAAAGAGAATATGAAAGGAGGTACAGTAAAAGGAATGAAAAAGGTTGAAGTTAGGGGCATAAGGAAGAGACACAGCTAAGAAGCTTAAGTAATGCCTACAGTGAACCGCATGAGGTTCACTGACAGCGCTGCTCCCCTACGGAGATCTTTCGAACGAGGATTGACAAGTAGTGATATTTGTTATATGTAATCAGTTCCGCTGCTTTTTCAAGTCTTATTGTGGCCCATTACGAATCAAAAATCGATATATCTGGAGACTTAAAAAAAAAAAAAAAAAACTTGACGAAACTAATGTACGATTTTTTTTTTTTTTTTTTTTTTTGCGATAAAGAAAATCTTGACTAAGACAAATTCTATACCTCTAACTCTTCTATGAATATATTATTTTCATTTTCAAGCCTTATTGCAACGCATTATGAACTAAACCGGGAAGATTTAGAAGTCTGTGCATAAAAATAAAAAAGCTTTGACGGGAGAATTGTGTTTTTGCTTGATATTTTCGACAACAGGGAAATACAATAAAATATTTAAATTTTATTCCACACCGGCCCATAAACACAAATGATGCCTTTCAACAAACGAACAAACAATCAAATTTCTCTAATGAAACCGAGACAGACAAAAACGTACTCAACTGCGCACTATACCCAAGAGCTTTTTGCAATAAATGGAAAATGTGTGAAAACATACCCACTTTCGATCTATTGAAACGATACCCATTATATTATATCAAAATTTCGCAAAATTACTCTTATGAAGAAAGACTAAGAGGTCATTAAAATACATAAGATTCTACGGAATAGTCACCTACGAGAAAGAAAAAGACATAAATAAATAACAAAAAGTAAATAAATAAATAAATAAA
>NC_087224.1:14355849-14375849 GCF_015104395.2 Macrobrachium nipponense | reverse complement strand
TTACACACACACACACACACACACACACACACAAACTGACAAAAAAAAAAAAAGGCACAGCTCCCTACTTGAACTCGGGCACGGGGAAGCCCTGCCCTTCGCAAGTGAGGGCAAAGCCTCCCCCGCTGGGCTTCGTGTACTGGTCAAACTTGGCCTGGGCAGGAACCTTTGGCGCTGCGCTCGACATTCCATCTAAGGAGAAGGGAGTTGAGTGATTGGTCTGGTATTAGCTGGCGTCACAAAGTGGGAGGAGCCTATGGGACTAATGTAGGGATAGGTCCAGCAGCTGAGGAAGGGACTGATTGATTGGTTTTTCGTAACTTGGCGTTGCTTGAAGGGACAAGGTTTTTTCTGTTGAATATTTCTAGTGTCTTTACACGGGAAGGAATTAAACAAGGGTTAAGTAGAGAAGTTACGACCCACACACGGAATTCTCTTGCTTTCCTCTATATTCCATGAACTGACTAAACTTCCAATACTAATACTACGACTTCGATCATTAATCCTCATGGTTTTACTACAAATCAACAGGCATTCATTATCAAACCTATCAGTACCACATAAGCTAAAAACTGAGATATTACAGTCGTCATACGGGATTCTCTTGCTTTTCCCTGTATTCCACGAAGTCAACAAAGTTCTGATTATCCAACCTACTAACAATACGGCTTCGTTGAGCATTGCTGATCATGGTATGAGCACAAGTCAAGAGAAACTTACGTCATTCACAGTCGCTACCAAACCTAGCAGTTCTCAATTTTAAAACTTCCTTCTTGACTGGCTGATACCCTGGGCAGCATTACTACGCGACCTACCTGAAGGAGGGCACTGGATACCCCTGGGCCTGGCATGCCATGGCAAAGCTGTGCCCGGAGGACTTCTTATATTCCCTCAGGGTAGCTTCTTCGGGTACCTTGGGAGGACCACTAGACAGGGCGTCTGGGTACGTAAGGTAGGAGTTTCAGTAAGTGTTAACAGACATTACTCTATTCAACTTTATATACTGTTCGTTGCCTTGTAAGTGGCAGGGTACCCCATCCACCCGCCGTCCCGGACCGGATACGATGGTAAGAAATTAAGAAAAAAGGTACTGGATATTCGTTATGCATACGTTTCAATATGTAAATTCTTTATGTCGGATTCATAACGGTGAAATATTTCAACAAAAGCGTATTATGATTGAAGCTTTACAAATGCATATATTTATATAAGTATGTATGTATTTATAGATGTATTACATTTACATAAACATGCATGTGCATACATATATATTATATATATATACATATGTATTTCTGTATTTCTGATTTTGTTTCATTTCCAGCATGGAAAATCTGACGCAATATTTTAATCTATCTTTCATGAGCAAAATCATAAAACAAGATTTTACGAATATTTCTGTAAATATCAAAACAGCTGTTTATTTGAATTTTATGTCTACCTGGCGTTGCACAATCGAAGGGCAGCAGCAGAACAAGATGTAAATCAAGAAAAGAAAGTATTTTTGCACTTTCTGTCACCAAAGAAAAACTGCTATAAGAGACTGGTGTGTATAATCACTTTGTAGGCAATCTATCTAAACTTTGGAATAAATTAATAATACATATGAAACAACACAAACCAATCACAAAGAACGCAGACCAACTCAAGCCCTAACAAATACCTACTTGAACGAGGGCACCGGGTATCCCTGGGCATCGCAGGGGAGGGCAAAGCTCTCCCCCTGAGTTTTCGAATACTGGTTCAGCTTTGCCAGAACGGGTACCTTGGGGGCAGCGCTGGACATCCCAGCTGATGGAGAGAGAGAGAGAGAGAGAGAGAGAGAGAGAGAGAGAGAGGATGAGAGAGATTTTTTTTTTTTGTTTTTTTTTTATTTTTTTTTTTTCATTTTTTTGCTTGGGTTTTTATCATTCAGTTTTCCCGAGCAGTGCCTGGTTGGTCAGTTACTTATTCATAAAATATGAGTGTCACACTAACATGACACAGGCACTATCTACTCATTTGAGGGCCCTGAATGTTTTTTGAGGTCATGGTCTTAATAATAATAATAATAATAAAATATAATAATAATAATAATAATAATAATAAGAATTCTGATTTCTGAAATATATGCCAAGTCCCTTTAAACCCATTTTTCAAAATTTCTGCTAAGTCTTTTGAGCACACTATTCTCAACTAAAACTCAGAGAGAGAGAGAGAGAGAGAGAGAGAGAGAGAGAGAGAGCTACTTTCCATAAACTTAACCAGTACCAGTGGAAGAAGACTGACTACGACGAGCTGCGTGCTAACGAGGACAGTCTTACAAAACTACGTCGATGGATTTTAAGAATGAAATAGTAGAAGTATCTCTTTTCATTCATTTCTTGGGAATGAATGAACAGATATTACCAAGAAACAACAGAGTTTTTTTAATGAAATTTAAATGTAAATGAGGTATGTTTTTCCATATTGAAGAAATAATCTATAGATGGAATTTATTTTATAAAACATAACTACATACATACATACATCATACATACATATATATATATATCTAATATATATATATATATATGTAGAAGATTATATAGATACATAATTTTTACATCACATACATACTATACATACCTAATATATATATATATATATATATATATATATATATATATAATATATATATATATATATATAAGGAGTCCATAAAAAACCAAAATGATTTAACAGAAAATATTTCAGATACACACAAACTCACTCGAAGAAAAGACAACCTATACACCTATACAACCAAACACACACACACTCACACCACATACCCCACCACCTAATCTACCTGTAGGAGGGCAGAGGGTGAGCCTGGGCAGGGCACAGAAGGGCAAAGCTCTCCTGCTGTAGACGGATATTGGTCGAAAGTCGCGCAGTCATGGCTACTTGGGGGGCACCACTAGCCATTGGTTCTGTTTGAGGTCGTTGGGAAGAATATCTATAATTTTTCGTAATATTTTTATAAATTTGGTTTTGAGAGTATCAAGTCTTCCATGAATTTCTGAACTCAATTTGGTCCAAAATTAGGATATATTGGGAGGGCTAAGCGTTGATTGCCATCCCCTGCCCTTGCAACAAAGATTGAAGACATACTCCAAGAAGCAATGGGTCTGATTGACAACATCTTTGCCTTGCAACAAAGAAGAGAGGGTTGGTTCAAACAGCAATAGTTTAGATTCAAACAAACGTTTGTGGCCTGGTTTAAGCAGCAATTCCTCATTCAGTGTTTGTATGTGTGTATGTTTAGTGATATGGTTCAGTTAGCAGTAAGTCATGGGTTGTGTGTGTTTGTGTGCGTATTTAAATTGTCAGATTTGCACCCCTAACAATCCTTAGTTGTCTGGTGCATTTGGTAGAATTTGTCCATGGTATAGAAACCAAAATAAAAAAAATAAAACAATAAAATATACATAAAATAAATACACACAGAGCGACCTACAATACCTTTTGACCTGAAAGTCTACCAATCAGTCGCTGGGACCAATTTCAGCTTTATAGATCAATCAATTATTCCGCTTCCCCTCTGATGGTCCATCGACACATTTACTGACAGGTAAGCCATGGTTTTTTTTATATCCCTTTATTGTGAGACGCCACTTAACCAAATCAATCAATTGATGAACTAATTTTGTTATCACTGTTAACTGTTTTTTTTTTTTTTGGTAATTATCAAATTCTCTACTTTCTGAATTTGCCGTCGTGAAATAAATTTACTGATTAATCCACCAAACATTTCGTTAATTATCTAATTAATTTCAATAATTATCTTTAATAACCATCAAAAAGAATATTTCCTATAACCTTCCTTATTCACACCAAAGAAAAAAAAAATGAAAATGATTTCACAACAAGCACTTAAAAGGTCACATTACCTGAAGGAGGGTATGGGATATGCCTGGGCATTGCAGGGCAAAGTGAGACTCTGTCCCTGGGCATCCTTGACCGTATTGGTGAGTGCCAAGAGTGGCACTCTCGGGGCGCTGCTGGACACTCCAGCTTTAAGAGGACAATGAATAACAACACGGGTTTAATTTGCATAAAGCAAAGACACAAAGGCGGGCTGCAGAAGTCACACAGGAATGCTTTGGGAAATAAAGCCTATAAATTTGGGGTCATTAAGACAATGCTGGTCTAAATATTTCTTACTTTAAAGGTAAGTTAGGTCAGCATTTTCTTTCATTAGCTGTCTACTCCTTTCTAAAGCACGATTTGAATCCAAATTCGCCAACTGAATGCAGTAAAAGAAGGACTTTAATTAGTGTAAGACATTTCTTATGCATATATTCCTAAGCTCTGACGTCAAGTCAAAATTACAATTAGGTCAATGTTATTCTAATCAGCTGCATACCACTTCCAATGCCCCAATTTGAATCAAAATTTGTGGAAAAAATAAAGCAGTTGTCAAAATCTAAAATAAAGCAGTTAAAATCATACTACTGTCTATGGCACTGATTTCCTTAAGCAAGTATTCCTACGCTTTAAGGTCAAGTCAGGTCAGAATGACCTGTGGTAAACATCTCAAACTATTCTTCCCAATTATCATGATTATCAAAACAAAACCTCAAATTCCCATTTTTCTCGGCATTCCGAAATTACGTTGCACCTCCAAAGGAACGAAACAGAAGCCTTCATGTGGCCCCCGGCACCAATTCCATGGAATTTACTTCAAATACTAAAATATTGAAGGTAGTATTCCCATATTCCAGTCGAGTGAAGTGGGGTAGGGCATGGTTGCCAAGCGTTAGATAACTGCAGAAGGCGAGATTAATCCCACTATTCTTTAATTAAAAAAACTAAATAAAAGGCTTCTAATCGTGACTGAACTCATCACAAATACAAATCTGTATTTGAAGGGCTTCGAAGATACGTATATAAGAGGTATACAACCTTGACTACGGCAAATTCCTACATAAATAAACAATGTAAACACAAAAGCGGCCTTTGGCAACTCATGCCACCACGCAGTCTGGCGTCAGCTGACTAACTCATATGGTTAAAGAGCAGGCAAGACCTGACAGAGAGAGAGAGAGAGAGAGTAAGGAGGAAGGAGATAGGGGAGGGGGAAGGGGTGACCTTGAAAGAGAGAGAGAGCGTGTGTGAGAGTGAGAGAAAGAGAGAGAGAGAGAAAGAGAGGAAGCTACCTCGTATGGATTTATGTGCTGTCCCTTCGCCCACAACTGAGCAAAAAATAGTCCTTTTCTCTTTTTCATATTATTCTATTCTGTTTCTGTTCGCGTCAATGATTCCTAGGAGTGACAGTTGTTTTTTTTTAGGAGAGAGAGAGAGAGAGAGAGAGAGAGAGAGAGAGACTACTACGATATATTCTAAGTCCGGGTACTAGCCACCCAGCAGAGTCTGGATAAGTTAGGTTGGTCGAAATGTTTAAAATAAAAAAAATAAAAAACAATCTTCAAGAAACCTGCAACATACCTTAGCAGTCCGCTACGAGCAGCAATGAAACGTTTGCCTTGACAAAACGTTTGAAACAAATAAATCTCCTATACAATCCCCTTTACAGAAGGAAAGGATTTTGAACCAAACGAGACCAACAGTTTACTGACGAATTCCACTCAAAAAAATATACCTGAAGCGAGGCGGGGGGTGTGCCGAGACCTGGCACAGGAGATTGGTCGAGCTTCCTTCCTTGACCAATGGAAACTCGATCTTTTTCCCCGTAGGGAACTTCGGTCCGGCCGAGCCCACGGGGTCTAGGATTTTAATGCAATATTAAAATGTATCTTTATGGACATTCTTTTTTTTAATTTTATGGCATACCTTTGTATACACACACACTTACTCTCTCTCTAAGAACAAGGAACTTGGATATTACCCATAGACCACTGGAAGTACGTAAATAATAAATTCATACATAAATCATAAACTTACATGTAAATAAATACCAATCAATATCATTCTCCCAAACCGCCCTCATTTCATCTCCTGCCTTTCCAAGTCACGATGTGACCCCCGGCTGCCCAACGATGGTTGAAGGTCACTTATCCAAAGGAAATATGGGTATCACTAGCTATCATTAACATCATTGTAATAAAGACTTGTAAGTAAAACTACCGATCCCATTACCTGTGCACAGGGGGTGGGGAAGCCTGCACGGTGCAGAAAAGGGTGAAACTGGTTCCTGACGATTTGACCTCATTCACGAGACGCTCTTTGGACGGGAATTTGGGAATCGAGGTTCCAACCGGTTCTTTTGTCGGGGGAACAAATAGACAAATGAATTATCTTCCGGTGATTAGCTGCTATATATTGAATAGGGAGTCTGAGAATGGCTTGAACCTGCCTTCATTCAAATGGCTGAAAGGGGTCATGACCTTTGACCTGTATTCCCCCCCTATTTTGGTGGGGGGGGATTAAGGGGAAGGGGTTTCTTCAGGTCTGGGCTACAAAACGGGCATCAAGTTGCCACTCCCATCTGCCTCCCCTCTTAGGAAGAAATAGCGATGACTGAAGAAAGGGAAAAAAGTAACATGAAAGGTATCAGACTATGACGCAATCATCAGCTGACTTTGTTTACATATGACGTAATCCCCTCCCCACTACCTACGCTTAAAAACACGTGGTTGGAGGTTATACTACTCTCTGTGTTATGACAAGAATCATCCCATAGGGACTTTTACAGGCACTGTATCTGTATTCCAAATAATTAACAGGATTTCTATATCACAGACCAAACCTCTGGTATCTTAATACCTATATTACGACGAGACTCATCTAATTTCCTATATTTACCTGCATTTTTATACAGGAGTAGAAGACTTACACGAAACTTATGTGAAAATTAGATATTCATGATTCCTACTACCTGTAGAAGACAATAATCACCCTATTACGTGTATGAAAGTATTCTACCTGCATTCTGAAAACAGAATTGCTTACTTCTTGCTTGTGACACGAATTCCCCAAATACTTGTGTCCTAAAATGATTATACCTGTATTCTTAAGCCGGAAGGCCCTTGCTACTTGTTCAAAATATGAATTTCCTATTACCTGCGTTCTGAGAGAATTCTACTTGTATTCTAGAACCGGAATAACTTAATGACACCTGTTTAAGACACGGATTCCCCCAGTTACCTGTGTCCTAAATGTATTCTACCTGTACTCTACTCGTACTCAGGTACCCGATGGGCTTACAATAACTGATTGTGCCTAGAGTACCCCCATTTACTTGTGTTCTAAAGGTATTCTACCTGTATTCAGGAAGCGGCGACGCCTGGACGGTGCAGAAGAGGGCAAAACTGGTTCCTCCAATTTTGTCCTCCGTCACGTGTTTGTCCCTGGTGGTCAATTTCGGAGCGGAAGTTCCCACCGAATCTGGTCGTTTCATTTAATGTCAAGTTTGTCACGGGGATAATTAATCACTACTGGAACTTACCAATACCAAGAACGAGAAGCTGAATGTTGTTTGTAACGATCATCAATCAATGAGTAAACACTTATATTTGGAGGATGTAAACAGCATCCTACTACAAGGTTAGAATGTAATTATTTCCGCCTCTCTTGTGTATATTTGTGAAGTATGGCACCCAATGAACTATACTCTTAAATCATCTCCTTCAGGAGATATAATCACATTAATAATATCAGTAACTATATTCCCAAGGAATATAAGAACGTTGTTATAACAACGACATCTACTTCAGTATCTACTTCAGTAGATCAATAAAGTCCCACTCCCTGTGCTTTGAGGAGGCCAGCTTAAGAGACAATAATCCCACTACCTGTGATCTCACAAAATAGCTTTAAAGTAAAAATGAACAAACCCTCATTACTTCATTACGTCAACAAGCACTCCCTGTGCCCAACAATTAATTAATCCCACTACCTGTGCTCTCACAAATTCGATTTGATTCAAAACAAGATAAAACCCTAATTATGCTATTACATTTGCAAGGTATTTCAAAAACCGAACCCCACTCCCTGTGCCCTCAAATAATTAACACTGAATCCCACTACCTGTGCTCTCACACAATAGCTCTAAATAAATTGAAACATACCCTAATTATGTAATTATATTTGCAAGGTATTTCAATAACCGAACCCACTCCCTGTGCCCTCAATCTTATGAATTACTGCTGCATCCCACTACCTGTGTTCTGGAACGGGAGAAGCCTGCACGTTACACAAGAGAGCAAAGCTTGTGGCAGCTTTTTTCACTTCGTTGATGAGTTTTTCCTTGGAGGAGAGACTTGGAGCCGAAGTTCCGGCTGGGGCTACCCAAATAAAATCGCAACAATGTATATATATATATATATATATATATATATATATATTCACACTTTACATCTGACAGAACAGGAGCCATGAATTGGTGGGTGGGGAGACAATTTAGGACTTGGAAATTGAATATAAAGGAACTTCCATTTTCAGTTTTCATAATTTCTGGGGTAGTGGTAAATTGTTGCGATCTGCAAATTAATACCTAACTCAAAAATTATGAAAATATATAAAAACTTAAATCATATAATAGTTTTTTTTTTTTTGCATAGACTTTGATAGAACTGTCAAAAGTTCATTCTTTCTCAAATAGTAAAATACGCCAAGAAAACTATAAAAGGTGTCATATATTATATATATATTATATTATATATATATATAATAATATGCTATATCTAATATATAATATATTGTATGATATAATGTAATATGACCCAATGTCTTATTTCGAATGTTTTACACAATAAGATACCTGACAAAATTATGTACTACCTCCTAAAATGAAAAACAAAAAGACAGAGGTCCTCGACGAGGTAATCCTATAGCCCCTTACCTGATCTACAAGCTACATTACTGTGACCTTTTTAATCTGTCTGCTACATTCTTAATCAATCACCGTAAACCCTTCGAAAAGAAATATAGGATTTTCAGGTTACAATTTACAGCCAATTCCTGATAAGTTCTCAAGCTACACTGAACCCCATTCCTGATAAGTTTCTCAAACTACCACTAACCCATTTCCTGATAAATTTCTCAAGCTACACTGACCCCAATTCCTGATAAGTTATCAAACACCCCAACTGACCCCATTCATATAAGTCTCAAGCTACACTGACCCCATTCCTTGATAAGTTATCAACACACTGACCCCATTCCGATAAAGTTATCAAGCTACACTGACCCTATTCCTGATAAGTTCTCAAGCTACCCACTGACCCCGTTCCCTGATTAAGATTCTCAAGCTACACTGAACCCATCCCTGATAAGTTCTCACGCTACACTGACCATCCCGATAAGTTCTCAAGTACACTGACCCCATATTCCTGATAAGTTTCTCAAGCTACACTTGACCCCATCCCTGATAAGTTCTCAAGCTACACTAGAAACCCCTATTCCCTGATAAGTTTCTCCAAGCTACACATGACCCCTTATTCCCTGATAACTTCTCAAGCTACACTTGACCCCATCCCTGGATTAATAGTTCTCAAGCTCCTGACCCATCCCTGCCGATAAATTTCCCTCAAGCGACACTTGACCCTATTTCCTGATAAGTTTCTCAAGGCTACCACTGACCCCATCGCCTGAAATAACTTCTCAAGCTACACTGACCCCATACCTGATTAAGTTCTCAACAGCTACCACTGACCCATTCCCTGAAATAATTACTCAAGCTACACTGACCCTGATTCCTTGATAAGTTTCTCAAGCTACACTGACCCTATTCCTGATAAGTTCTCAAGCTACACTGACCCCATCCCTGATAAGTTCTCAAGCTACACTGACCCCATCCCTGATAAGTTCTCAAGCTACACTGACCCCATTCCTGATAAGTTCTCAAGCTACAATGACCCCATTCCTGATAAGTTCTCAAGCTACACTGACCCCATTCCTGATAAGTTCTCAAGCTACACTGACCCCATTCCTGATAAGTTCTCAAGCTACACTGACCCCATCCCTGATAAGTTTCCAAGCTACACTGACCCCATTCCTGATAAGTACTCAAGCTACACTGACCCCATTCTTGATAAGTTCTCAAGCTACAGACCCCATTCCTGATAAGTTCTCAAACTACACTGACCCTATTGCTACACTGACCCCATTCCTGATAAGTTTCCAAGCTACACTGACCCCATTCCTGATAAGTTTCCAAGCTACACTGACCCCATTCCTGATAAGTTCTCAAGCTACACTGACCCCATTCCTGATAGGTTTCCAAGCTTTCTAATCCCCCTCCCCCCCATTCCAGTACCTGTGCTGCGGGACTGGCGAAGCCTGAACGGCACAGAACAGGGCAAAACTGTCGCCAGTCCTCTTGGAGTCAGTGAAATGCTTCGCCAATTCAGGAAGATTTGGAGCGGACGTCCCAACGGGGTCTAATTTGAAATAAAGAGGAAGTTTTGATTGGGAGTTTGTATAATGAAAGATTTCTACACTATGCAGAAGTATAATGAATAACGTTTTAATTATACACAAGAACTGGGGCCTGATAGTTAAGGAGTACGCATTTCTGATGATTACAGAAGGAATATTTGAGAATCAGAATGACTAATTCGTCAACTCTCTTGAACGTAAACAAAACCGTTTGAAATTAGAGTAAGTATAACTCCAAGAACAAAAAGGACTGTATGAACTTAATAACTCACAATATAGAGTTCTAAAATAAAATCTTATCTAATAAAATCCCATACAAATAATAAGCGAAGATCAGTCAGATTTATACCGTTAAATTGTGGCGCGATTTACTCACCTAGTTATCCTAATTAAGGATTCTAAACAGAAAACCTTAATTACTACATGACTGAGACTTAATGCTGACAGATAATGTTATTGTTATTATTATTATTATTATTATTATTATTATTATTATTATTATTATCAACAAAAAAATTCAAAGGTAAACAATAACGTAAGTAAGAGGAACAACTCGGTAAAACAAACGAGAAACCGACACAAAGTTTACATATAAACTAAAAAAAAAAGTGAGACACAAGTCAGGCTACTCAACAACAACAACAACAACAAAAACAACAACAAAGACATCATTTGTTACCAAGTGCCCAAAATCACTTATTGGTGATCCTGTCCATTTACCTGTGAGTTGGGACGGGAGAGGCCTGGACGGTACAGAAACAGGGCGAAACTGTCCCCGAATTTCTTGACGTCGTTCAAGTGCCTCCCCAGGGGGGGCAGGTTTGGGGCGGAGGTCCCCACGGGTTCTGCCAGTCACGAAGAGGGTATATATAAATATATATATATATATATATATATATATATATATATATATATATATATATATATATATTCCATGGAGACAAATAATGACATAACAAAAGGACACCTGAATACCACTGACTTATAGAACTCCAACGCCGTTTACAGATGCATTCATATTGACTGATTGATTGATTCATGTGTAGCGTCGCACGATTCATTTATAGCTGATAACCCTGCCGTCAAACATCGAAGTTATTGAAGCGGTCATTAAATTAAATAGGAAAGTAAAACGTCAAGCTGCCAAAGGTCATTGACACAGGAAATGCGTTTTCATTTATGAATAGTTATGGCTAAAATCATAATATATGAATTAATATTTTTTCATTGATGTTCACTAGACACAAGGCAGGCTACTGTTTGTGTGGTTTGCATCCAAATGTGTTTTTATTTTGCAACTAATAGAATCCCTATAAAAATAAAAGCAAACACGTTCGTTTTCACATATCAAACCCGTATACACATTATCCAAATTGCAGGCATGTGTAAATAAATACCAGGATTGTATCCCCATTAAATTAACCAATAACTACATAAAAAGGCAAAACACGAAGTGAAGGAAACTACAACTTACAAAAACTACAAATACAGACCTTAGGAGACCACCATGAGTGTGAGTGGGTCACACTGAGACCCACGAGCTTAACAGTAAAGGCCCCTAAAAAAACCAGCCAAATTCAACTACTTCGTTTCCCTCAAACTAAAGCTCACGTACGACTCCAAAACCTGCACTTAATTAAAAACAAACTTGTACAACAGAAAAACAATCCAACAGCGAAACAACAGAGCCAGCCACGAGAAAACAGCAGCAAACGGTGGGAAAAAAACAACAGATAAACAACAGAGGCGAATTAGCCTGAATATTTTAACCAGCGTTTCATCTTCGTATTTAACTTTCATCTGAGACTTGTAAATAATACATTTAAAAATATTAATTGTAGATTTATTTCTTAACTTGGCTCGATTTTCATTTTTTTTAGTCTTGATGAATGATGAATAAATATAAAGTGAATTGATGAATCCGTGTTAGATGAAATACGATGAATAAGAGATTGGCAAGAGAGAAGAGGCTTATACACACACACACATTATATATATTATATATATATATATATAATATATATATATATATATATATATATATATACGTATATATATATATATATATGCATACATATATATAATAAATAACTATACATTAAGCTGCCCAAAATGACATTTCTATAAGTACACTAAAATAATTAAACAGCTACACACCCGAATAATTAAACAAATAATTAAATAAATAAACTATCTAATTATTCAACAAACACACAAGCTCAAAACCACCACTAATTAAATAGCTGAAAACCCAAATATATAAACAAATAATTAAATAAACAAATTCATTCATCATTCAGCATACACACCAGGTAACCACTCAATACCACCAATAATTAAGTAGCTAATAACCCCAATAAATAAACAAATAGTTAAATAAAAAAACTCATTCATTATTCAGCAAACACATCAGGTAACCACTCAACCACCAATAATTAAATAGCTAAAAACCAAAATGAATAAACAAACTAATTAATTATTCAGTAAACACTCCAGGTAACCACTCAATACCGCCAATAATTAAATAGCTAATAACCTAAATAAATAAACAAATAAATAAATAAACTGACTAATTATTTAGCAAACACACCAGGTAACCAGTCAATACCACAAATAATTAAATAGCTAATAACCCCAATAAATAAACAAATAATTAATTAAACAAACTTATTCATTTATCAGCAAACACACCAAGTAAACACTTAACAACCAAACAGTAGCTAACCCCAATATATAAACAAATAGTTAAATAAAAAACTCATTCATTATTCAGCAAACACATCAGGTAACCACTCAAAACCACCCATACCTGTGCTCGGGGACGGGCGATGCCTGCACAGCACAGAGCAGGGCAAAACTGGCACTGGCTCTTTCGATCTTGTTGATCAGCAGGCCCTCTGAAGGAATCTTGGGGGCGGAGCTCCCAGCCGGCTCTGGGGTCATTTTAAAATCAAAATTAAGCCACCGAAACTTACCTAGTTTGGATCACTGAATGACTCCAGAACTCAGGTCAAGGTCTGAAGGTGTAGCCTGAAGGGGAGCAGGTGGGTCTACCCCGCTTGGTTTCATAGACAAGTCTCTGAGATTGCATGCACTCATAAAGAGTGGCAATGGGTCATAATGTGGCCTGAAGCCTGGAATTCAGCGCCTATGCATCGAAAAGACTCCTAGGAAGACTGTATCACAAAATCATAAGAGCTAAAAGGTAGGTTTGATAATACTATACAAAGCGAGTAGAACGAACTACCTTCTTCCCTAGCTAGGCAGGTTAATTGAGGCTAGTGAAGTTCAGAATTGAACTTAGCAGCAAATAAACCCAAATAAAACACTATTAAGATCATTCCACATTCATTTAGTGACTGGAGTGTCAAAATCTTTTTTCTGGGCTTTCATAGTGCAGAGAAGACATTGCGTAGATGCTACCACTCTGAAAAGCGAGCAGAACGCACTACCTCGTGAGATTAAGAACTTCAGAGTTAATTTTTATAATTATGAGACAGAAAACTGTGGCAATGTTAAGATAAAATATTCCTCGACTTCCTAAATTGTAAATACACAAATATACCTCTTGTTGTGGAACACTGTCAAGACCAAACATTCAATGCTTCCCCAATAAAATTAAAACACATACATGAATATACCACTTGTTGTGGTAGATTACCATGACTCCCCCAATGTATAAATATACATAAACATACTTCTATTGTGGAACAATATACACTCCAAACATTCATCGACTCCCCCAAAATTTAAATTAGACGAATATACCTCTTTTAGTGAAACACTATTGTGGCCAAACATTCAACTCCCAGCAGAAAATAAATATAAACAAACATACCTCTGTCGTGGAGCCCTGTGGAACACTTTTTAGACCAGACATTCACCAACTCAAAAAAATAAAATAAAAAACCGAAAATATACACAAATATACCTGTTTTCAAAACTGCGGAATACTTTTGAGATCAACCAATCACAAACTTCAAATATAACAACGCTATGGAAAACTATCATCAACACCAAATATGCACATACTCCAGGTGTATATATACACAAAATGTACATCTTTCATTGGAACACTATTGAGACCAAATATTCATGATGCCCTCAAAAAATATACTAAAATAAAACTCTAACGTGGAACGATGGAACACAAGACGAAACATACATCGACTCTTCAAAAAATATACAAAAAAAATATACCTCTCGTCGTGGACCGCTACCAAGACCAAACATCCAACAACTCCCAATATAAAATAAATGTACACAAATATACCTCTGTTGAGGGACCGGTGAGGCCTGAACGGCGCACAAGAGAGCGAAAGCCGTACCGGAATTCTTCTCCTTGTTTACTTTGCGGTCCTCCGGCGGTAATTTGGGGGCCGAGCTCCCTGCTGGCTCTGAGGGGGGAGGGGGAGAGGGGGCGGGGGGAGAGGGGGGGGAGAGGGGGGGGGGGGGAAGGAGGTTCAATTGCAATGACGAGATGGAAGAAGACTGGATTCTGGTCTCTCAGATGTACAGTACTGTCTAGGTTTTAGATGTCTTTATACGTATACATACATACATACACACACACACACACACACACACACACACACTATATATATATATATATATATATATATATATATATATATATATTATATATATATATTATATTTCTGAACTATCAGGAAAAGGTAAGGAGCCGTCCATTGGATAAATTCGACTTCCTTGACTAGGACACGAAAAGCTTGAACTTATAAAAAAAAAATATTATTGCTCTCTGTCTTAAAACACAATAACTATTTCAAATCACCATCAGCTGATAAATAAACAAATAAATAAATATATATACATATTATTCATCTATTTACTTCTATTATAACGTTTCATCTGTTTTGAGACGCAATATAGAAATACTCAAGAGAAGTAGATAGATAAAAAAATAATTGAAAAATCAGTTACAGGGAAAATACTTTTAACGAGATTACCAACACGAGAGTAAACTGATCTCCTTCACTCTTCCAACCACTTCCCGAGTACCTTTAAACCTACCCCAACCCAAGCCTGATAGAACGTAGGGTCTCGAAACACAGAAGCAGGAAGAGAATTTCGGAGCCTGACGGTTTCAGCGTCGGTTTTGGATGCAGACTGACTTGTGAAAGAAAGTTATGTTGATTCATTTAAAGAAATTTTAACCAATTTCCAGTTTGTTTTTATTTACATAAATTCAAAAATAAATAATAAATTTGAAACTGTTTTACATAAAACAAAAATAAAAAAAATACTGATAAAGCTACAGAAAAAAATTACAAAAATTTAAAAAGCATTTTGTACTTTTTCCTGATCATACAAAAAACAGCCTTTCATATATGGAGCACACTTCAGTATCCCTTCTGTGGGCGTAAACCCCCCTCCCCAACCCTCTCCACCTGGGTACTACCCATATATAGGGGGAGGAGTACCGGTGCAGCGCATGCGCAGGAAGGTACTCCCAATATGATAGACAGAGGATTGCATCCACGTAAGAACATACAACTGGTTAACGAGTGATTCAAAGCCAGAAGAAAAAACATGAAGAGATAGTTCTAAAGGACGTCTCTAATTTAATAAACGCGACAAAATAAGCAAGAGCGTCTCGTTACATATCAAAGATTAATTTACTACCTTTGTTGGGGGACAGGAGACGCCTGCACTGCGCACAAGAGCGCGAAATCTGTGCCCGAAGTCTTTTCAGTGTTTACGATGCGCTCCTCCAACCTCAGCTTAGGGGCCGAGCTCCCGGCTGGGTCTGTCAAAGTGTCAATTGATGGATGAGAGACCTGAATGTTAAACTGGTTTGTTTAGAATGTGGGACTCAAGGTCCTTTAAATATACTACCGGAGTATATTTAAAGGACTTTGGTGGGACTGAGAAAACCGCATGGCGTGGATGTTTGTGTATAGACGAATAAACATATACGTATACACTGGTCCAAAATTGCAATGTTGGCCCTATAAGACGTATTGCTGCCTTTTGCCGCAGAGAGAGAGATTGCATATTATATACATACATACAACATACATACATATATATATATATAGAGAGAGAGAGAGAGAGAGAGAGAGAGAGAGGAGAGAGAGAGAGAGAGAGAGAGAGAGACACAATTATAGCCAGATCCGTGACGAAGTTTTGCCAAGAATCACAACCCATTTAATGAGTTGTCGTCATAATAATAATAATAATAATAATAATAATAATAATAATAATAATAATAATAATAATAATAATAATAATAAATCCCCATTCTTAAAAGCGCCCATAAACAGCAGAACTGAAATTATACCTTTGCTGAGGAACAGGTGAAGCCTGTACGGAACACAGAAGGGCAAAGTCACTGCCACCTGACTTGTCAGATTTGACGAACTTCGCCTCAGATGGCAGCTTGGGGGCGGAGCTCCAGCTGGCTCTGATGTCAGATGATGGAGAAAGAATATATATATATATAAATACTATATATATATATATATATATATATATATATATTAATATCTTATAATTTTGAATTGGATCCTGAATGTTGGAATAACCCCACCATTATTGGATTATGGATTATTATCCATATTCACTTTCACACTGAGAGAGAGAGAGAGAGAGAGAGAGAGAGAGAGAGAGAGAGAGAGAGAGAGAGAGAATGTCTGCCTTCTTCCTTAAATCCATTTGTAACCCTCTCAAGCCAAACTACATCCCACCAGAATTGAATAACATCTAGGTACAAGTTCACAGCAATACCTTCTCAGTAACCTCTCTCTCTCTCTCTCTCTCTCTCTCTCTCCCCTACCATGAATCCTGCCTATTAGCATATTCCAAACGTTAGTTCCTCCTACGCACACGTCAAGTGTCACTGTTCTGAACTAAATCTGTTTGTAAATAGAATTTAAAAAAAATACTTTGAGTGGGAGAATTATTGTTGTGTTGCGACTTTGAAATAACCTTTGATTTTGACAGAGGATTAATTTGGCGAAAATAATGGCAATTAACGAATATCACAAAGGAGTGAGTGCGGGTGAGTGCTTTGTTAATTAATGTATTATGGCAATACTAATTATAATGATGATAATGAGTAAATGTATGTATATATATATATATATATATATATATATATATATATATATATATATATATATATATAGACAATACGTTCTCTTTTATTTTTAAGGCCGCGGATATTAATAAAAACTATTTTGCAAACGAATTAACAGAAAATAGATTGGTAGGAAAGTAGGAAATATTATAATTTTCTTTACGGATAATAATAATAAAAAATTAAAATAAAATAATAATAATAATAATAATAATAATAATAATAATAATAATAATAATAATAATAATAATAATAATAATAATAAATAATAAATAACCATTACCCGTCTCCTTGTCCAACAGGTAATTCCATACAGGTAAGATACCAATGACCACTTCCCTACCTGAAATTCGGCGCTGGGTGGGCCTGCGCTTGACACAACAGAGCCAAACGCCCCGTGCCCGCCTGGGCATCGGCGTTGATGGTATCTTTCGATCGCAATTTTGGGGCGGAGCTCCCTACAGGCTCTAAGAGAGGGGAAACGGTCAAAGCGATCAGAACTGCGCGTTTATTTTCTATGTCAGTAACTTCGAGATCAGGAGCCTACTATAAGAGGGTGAGGCTGCTGCCGGCTTCAAGACCTTTTTCTAGCCTAGCTGCGACCCAACACAGTCAAACTAATGCAGCTAAGGTATGTTAATTTATTACTGAAGAGAGAGAGGAGGCGGTCATACAAGCCTAACAGCAAAAAGACTGATTAAAAATACTAAACGGTTTCCCACAACCCATGTTTAACTACAACCGTGATTGGATAGTCATCTATACAGACTTTTGGACAAATACCGGTAAAAGTAAAAGCTGTTGAAAGCTTAAAAAACAAGTAATAAAACCAATCGGCATCTTTGGCACAACCGTTTGTGCGCTTGTTCGTTAAGAAAATCGTCTTTTTATTGAAGTAGGCAGCTGTTTAGGAAACAAACAAGAGAATTTAACGTATCCACAAACTGTTTGTGTGTGTTTATACTGATATGAAGATGAAATTAGCCGGTATGTTATCGAATATATATGTACAGGAGGACACACCACTATAAAAATTATATATATATATATATATATATATATATATATATATATATATATATATATATATATATATATATATATATATGCCGAATTACAGCCTATGTCTTCAAATATAAATCCAGTGGAAATGATTTCTACACATCGCTTACAACAAATTCTATTATCTAAAAAAAATAAATCAAATAAATAAAAACAACAAAGCTATGTACCTCACCTGCATACACCTTATCAAATAATGAACAAAATGCAAAGAAACGCAACCACGTGTTTACTCTACCTGAACGCAGGGACGGGGTGGGCCTTGGCCCTTTGGCAAAAGAGAGCGGAAGGGCTTTGCTCTCTAACAAGTGACGGAGTTTATCGTACCTTTGGCAACCACCAACTTCGGCCCTGAACTCCCCATGGGATCTAGTTTGGAACAGATATCCGAGTTATTAAAAAAAAAAAAAAAAAAAAAAAAAAAAAAAAAGGCAGGTTTTTCTTTTTTGAACACTGTTTTCCTTGGAGCTTTTAGGTTTTTGTTATATAATTGCCGTCTTCTGGATTGTTATAATTATCAAATAGCCGTATTTCAAAGCTGATTGATTATTTTTATTGAAAATGTGGCGGAGCTATCTTATGTTTTTGTTTGAGGTTACCGAAAGCAATTTTGTTCCAGGTCTTTTTTTATATTAAATATATGATATTTAATGACAGCAAATGGAAACCAGTAACTGATTACTAAAAAGATATATATATAATATATATATATATATATATATATATATATATATATATATATATACACTATATATATCCCCATCCCCATAACATCCCTCTATAACAAGACATAACAGATCATGGATCACGTAGCATTCCAATTTACGTAAAATTAAAAGACCTGCTGACCACAATTTGCCCTAAAGGAATGCCACAGTGTGTGGGCAATCACAATATACCCACAGAACACTAGAACGGTCTGGGCATTTAAATATCCTCGTAGGACTCGATATGGAAGGCGTAGGAAACACAGTTACTTCCAGGATACTGGAAGGTCTATGAAATGTAAATTTACCTGAATAAGACGACAGGAAGACCTCGATGTCTGAATCTACCTACACGAGAAGACATGGAAAGACTGGGTATTTGAATTTACCTACACATGAAAGACCTGGGTATAGTAATCTACCTAAATGTGAACTCAGGACGACCTGAGCGTTCCTCTTGGCCTCAATGAGAGGACATGGAATACCTCTGTATGTCAATTTACCTAAATAGAAAGTCTAACAGGACCTCGGTATTCTAATTTACCTAAATGATTAAGACGTCAAGTCCTTGGGTGTTTGAATTTACCTAAATGAGAAGACAAGTAAGACGTGGGTACACTAATTTACCTATATCTAAGACATGTAACACCTGGGGGATGCAATTTACCTGTAGGAGGGCACAGGAAACGCCTGAGCATCGCAGAAGAGACAGAAACTCGACCCCTGGTGAGTGACCCCTTTGCTGACGGTGTCCTTCGGAGGGAGTTTCGGAGCCGCGCTGCCAA
>NC_087224.1:14345395-14355349 GCF_015104395.2 Macrobrachium nipponense | reverse complement strand
GTATCTCGAGGAGGAAGCTTAGGGGCTGCGCTACCCACGGGGTCTTTTTGGTGTCAGGAATGAGATGGAGATACTTAGAATTACGTATCTAAATATGGCGTATTTATTTTCACGGAGCCGATACGCTGGGATAGGTCAAAATCTCGTTATAAGGCCAGAATCTCGATGCGATGCCAAAAACTCACGATAGGGTCCATATCTAAATTCAAAAGACCGAAACCATAAGGGTGAAAACACTAAAAAAAAGTTGAGGTTTGTCACTGTTAAAACTAGGGTAATATACTTTTGCAATTGGAGAGAAAAACACTGAACAAAAATACACATTACAGATATACAGTGGAGATACTGTATCTGTATTACACTGGCTAAAACCAGCCCTCCCCTTGCAAATACAGAAACTGTACTATGCATAAGGTCGACTGATAAAAGTCATACATTTCCTTAGAAACTTCCACAGAATGCATACTCATACATAATATACGGTATTGTACCGTACTATTCTACAGGTACCCTACCTGTACCACTACAATAACATCCTAGAAAACTCCAGGAAAATGAGCCCCAAAATACAGTTATAGAAGCAACGAATTAAACCCCAAAAGGCACAACAGACAGGAACCATTACCTATACATTGGAGGCGGGGACGCCTGGGCATTGCAAGGCAGGGCAAAGCTGGTGCCCACAGGCTTCATCTTGGCACTGACGGTGTCCTCGATGGGAATTGACGGGGCTGCGCTGGACACGCCCTCTGATACAGCCATTTAGAGGGTCATTATTAATTCATGCAAAAAAAAAATGTTGAATGCTGGGAAACTTTAATCCTCCAATAAGGATATTCAACCTTGTCTCCAAAATGGTTATCTATCGGGTGTATATTGACTTTGCTGTTTATATACAGATGCCCCTCCTATTTCTGTATGTTCCCCAATGTCCATCGATTGAGTCTGACTGCTCAAAAAACAGGAAAGGAAGAAAAAACTGAACAGAGCATACCCACTTGTTGCTACAACAGAACCCATTACCTGAACGTGGGTATTGGATGCGCCTGGGCAATGCAGAGGAGCGAGAAACTGGTGCCCTGTGGCTTTCTTGTCTCTGTGTGGATCTTGTCATTTGAAGGGAGGCGCGGCACTGAACTCCCGACGGGTTCTGGCAATGATGTCAAAAACTTTTGTGGTCAACTGTACGGAGTGTTTTATGGAAATCCTTCAATTTTTGAGCCTAGTTAGGATATAGGACTCTGTTAGGATTTTTAGGTTAGGTTAGGTTAGGTTTAGGGTTCTTATTACAGCTCCATTTTGTTGATTTTTGTTTAGCTAGTAAAAATATCTTATCACCTGATGCCTTCAACTCTACAAACGACCAATTTGCATGCACACCATAAGCAGTGATGCTTGAGGAGACTGTTAAACCAACCTAAACACATGAAGCCTTCAACCCTGCAGTGACCACAATGTGCGCACATCATAAGATTGATGCTCGATGGAAATTGGAAAAATTACTCGGAAATAAGGACTGTGCATCGAACTAGCTTTCGTGGAGCCAAAACGGTAGGATAGGAGAAAAGGCTGATAAAAATTTAATGGCCTATTTTAAGGGTCATGACAACAGGATCTTAAAACCCCTACATTGAAGTTTTGGATCCTGTGAAGAATTCAGACTTTGGGAGCCACTGAAGATTTGAAGACTTCAAGGCTCCAATAACTCTTAATAAGGTTTCGGTCTTATGGTCATTAAGGCTTCAGGCTGAAATCCACTTTGAAGGCTTAAATTTCCAATTCAAAGTCCCTCAGTTTTAAAAAGAGCTGAAAGGCTGTCCATAACTCGATAGGCTTTTGTTTGAAACCTTTAAGGAGAGGAACGACCAAGGAATTTCAATTTGCAGATAGTTAAAGACCTGTCCCTCCATATTTAACCATAGGCTTCAAGGGAATGCTTATGCAGTGCGGGTTACCTAATGGAGAGGAGAGGGTTACGTCAAAGCATTAAAATTTACCTGACAAAGTCATGGTAAAGAGAAGCACACCTAATCATCTCAATCTACCTGTCAGATGTGACAAGAAGGCCTGTCTCGTAATTTACCTATAGGCTAGGAGAGTAAATCTGGCATTTGAACTGAACTGTCAACAGGTGCCTGGGAAGGTAGGAGTGGTGAGGTAAGAACTATACATATCAATTTACCTGTAGGACGGGACAGGAAAGGCCTGGGCGTCGCAGAAGAGAGGGAAACTCGAGCCTTGTTGAGTGACCTCCTTGTTGATCGTTTCCCGAGGGGGAAGCTTGGGGGCTGCGCTACCCACGGGGTCTTTTTGGTGTCAGGAATTAGATGGAGATACTTAGAATTACGTATCTAAATATGGCGTATTTATTTTCACGGAGCCGATACGCTGAGATAGGTCAAAATCTCGTAATAAGGTCAGAATCTCGATGCGATGCCAAAAACTCACGATAGGGTCTTTATCTAAATTCAAAATTTTTTAGTATGTTTACATTCTTGTGACAAGTACGAAAATTCTAAGTTCAATAATTCAGGACAAGGTCAGCTTCTCTGAGAGGGTCAAAATATAGAGGTAAAGGTCACAAACAAGGTTGAAAACTAAAAAAAAGTTGAGGTTTGTAACTGTTAAAAAATAGGCTACAATAATTTTGCAATTGGAGAGAAAAACACTTAACAAAAATGCACAGTACAGATATACAGTGGAGATACTGCATCTGTATTACACTGGCTACAACCAGCCCTATCCTGGCAAATATACATCTAATACATCACAAATACAGTGGCCAGTCCAGAAACTGTACTATGCATAAGGTCGAATGATAAAAGTCATACATTTCCTTAGAAACTTCCACAGAATGCATACCTCATACATAATATACAGTACTGTACCGTACTATTCTACAGGTACCCTACCTGTAACACTACAATAACATCCTAGAAAACTCCAGGAAAATGTGCCCCAAAATACAGTTATAGAAGCAACAAATTAAACCCCAAAAGGCACAACAGACAGGAACCATTACCTATACATGGGAGGCGGGGACGCCTGGGCATTGCAAGGCAGGGCAAAGCTGGTGCCCACAGGCTTCATCTTGGCACTGACGGTGTCCTCGATGGGAATTGACGGGGCTGCGTCTGTAGGACCCCCTCTGGTCCAGCCCATTTAGAGGGTCATTATTAATTCATGCGAAAAAAAAAAAAAAATGTTGAATGCTGGGAAACTTTAATCCTCCAATAAGGATATTCAACCGTCTCTCCAAAATGGTTCTCTATCGGGTGTATATTAACTTTGCTGTTTATATACAGATGCCCCTATTTCTGTATTGTGTGTCCCAATGTCCATCGATTGAGTCTGACTGCTCAAAAAACAGGAAAGGAAGAAAAAACTGAACAGAGCATACCCACTTGTTGCTACAACAGAACCCATTACCTGAACGTGGGTATCGGATGCGCCTGGGCAATGCAGAGGAGCGAGAAACTGGTGCCCTGTGGCTTTCTTGTCTCTGTGTGGATCTTGTCATTTGAAGGGAGGCGCGGCACTGAACTCCCGACGGGTTCTGGCAATGATGTCAAAAACTTTTGTGGTCAACTGTACGGAGTGTTTTATGGAAATTTTTGAGCCTAGTTAGGATATAGGGCTCAGTAAGGATTTTTAGGTTAGGTTAGGTTAGATTAGGTTAAGGGTTCTTATTACAGCTCCATTTTGTTGATTTTTGTTTAGCTAGTAAAAATATCTTATCACCTTATGCCTTCAACTCTACAAACGCCCAATTTGCATGCACACCATAAGCAGTGACACTTGAGGAGACTGTTAAACCAACCTAAACACATGAAGTCTTCATTCCTGCAGTGACCAAAATGTGCGCACATCATAAGGAGTGACAATCGATGGAACCATCCACTACAAATGAGATTTTACAGCTTCAAATCTATCCAACCCACCTAACCCTTCCATCCTCATATGAGTATTAAACTAATTCTATCCTTAACAGCTTCAACCTACTGTGACGGCCTCTACGAACCGAAAATTGTATTCCAGCGACAAATTCCGCCTACAACTCCACTCAACCAATCAACCAAGCTAATCACCCAATTCCATGAAGGCCCTCTTTTCGTCCGAGAGCGTATTTACAGAGGGCGACACAAAAGAAGAGACGCCAATCTCCTGAGCTTATTTGCTAGGGCCCTCGACCCTCGAGGTTTCTCTGCTTCTTGAAAGTCTCCTTGCCCCAAAAATGCTGGATTCTTTTCTTGGGAGAGTAGTTGATTCTCTCTCTTCTTTATTTTTCTCTTGATGGATGGGTAAGAGGGAAAAATTAGGGGACGAACGACATTTACAGTTTCTTTTCTTGTACTATTAACGCTGTTTCTATGTGCTACTGATTAGCCTTCCGTGCAAAATTAAAAGGCGATCAGTGGATGCTTTCTGTGCAATAGCTTCATCCAAAATGCAGCTAGGAAACAAAGTGGCAACGACAAGCGCCTCTTTCACTAGACCCATCCATTTGTTAGGGGATTACTGTATATATATATAAATATATATATATATATATATATATATATATATATATATATATATATATATATTTATATATATAGTATTAGTTATTGTTCATGTTTCGTCTCCTATTTCTTTACCAGTTCTCTCTGTCTTTCTCCTCCTCCTCCTCCTCCTCCTCTTCCTCCACAGGACCCAAATCCTATAAAGGTCAGAGGGAACAAGGACACCTCTCTCTTCCCTCGCAGGAACCCACCCACTTCCCATCCCTTTCCTTTACACCTCCCTAAAGAGACCACCCCTCTCCTGCCCTAACCCTATACATCCATCTAGTCCCTCCCATCTCAATCACTGTCACCTCAAGTGTTCCCCCATTTATCTAATTCGCCCTCTCTCCCATTTCCTTCTACCGATTCTCCTCAATTATTCTCTACTTCTCTCGCTTCGTGTTAGGGCCTCAAGTATTGTACTTCCTTCACATATTGACAGATGATCCTGGGAAGGGCCCGTGAAGGATTTTGGTGGGGGTGTTTTCCACTTTATTTTTTTGCTGTTGTTGACGATGATTTTTATTCCTTTATTGAGTGGTGTAGTGATTTTTTTTCTTAGGTAGGTTTTGTACTTTTGGGATGTTGGTCAACTGCGTTAAGTCGTTCTGCATCATTCGTGGTGGTCAGAGAAGCGATATATTGTGAATTTTGTAAGGTATTGTATTTTTCTACTCTAACTCCAATAAATTGTATTACTTTAACGATTGAAAGAGTATCTTTTGTGACGGTCAGAGAACAGACTTGCCGCGATTTTCGTAAAGTACTGTATTTTTTCACCCCCTCTCCCAAGAAATGCATTACTGTATTGTATGATACAATAGTCTATGGGGCGGTGTGCGTCTGTCTTTTACCTAAAATAAATCCTTTAATGACAATTCTGAGAGGTCCTTAAACAACATAAGTGCACTTATTGTGTGGAGGACGTCCTCCAGATCTTAATAAAATACCCTCCTGAAGGATGTGACAGAGCTGTCTCCTACATAGCCTGCACTGAAGAGGTATTCAAACCCACTCTCACCTCCGGCAGGAGGCCAATGACCTTACCTCGTTTTCTTCAGGTACGATTGACGAGAAACCTATGGTAGAAATTATGACGCTCAAACTCGCTTCTTGTGAGAGACATTTGACCACAAACCTTGCCTCCTGTAGGAGACAATATGATCACTACCCACACCTCCTGTAGAAGACAATTTGACCAATAACCCTTCCTGTTGTAGGAGACAATCTGACCACTCACCTCGTCTCCTTTAACAGACAATTTAACAACTTCTTTCGCCTCTAGAATTGACCAATAACCTCACCTGCAGGAGAAAATGTAACTACTACCCTCACCTCTTGTAGGAAACAAAATCACTACTACTCTCGCTCCTGCATGAAACAATTTGACCAATAACCTCTTCTCCTGTAAGAGGCAAATTGACTACTGACCTCGTCCCCTGCAGAAGACAATTCAACCACTACCCTAGCTATCTGCAGGAGACAATTCGACACCTCATCTCGCCTCCAGCAGGAGTCAACTCAGCCCTTACCTCGCCTCAGGAGAAGGATACCCCTGAGCCTCGCAGAAGAGGGACAGACCAGCGCCCCCTCTCTTCATCACCGACAGGACGGTGTTGACCCTCTCCTCCCAGCGGAATTTGGGGGCCGCGAGTCCTACGGGGTCTGTCGAGGAAGGATCTCGGTCACGGAGGAGAGAGAGAGAGAGAGAGAGAGAGAGAGAGAGAGAGAGGTCCCCCCTGACGTCTAAACACAAGTCAAACCAAAACCCACAAACAAAAACAAGGACATTAAGTACCATTCATTGAAGGCAGAGCTCAGGGAGCCACGCAAATTTAGAGTGCCACATGGCACTTAATGCTTCAAAGTGATGACGTCACCGTTGCGCCCGTTTTAATATAATAATAATAATAATAATAATAATAATAATAATAATAATAATAATAATACATCCAACGCTTCGTATACAAACCCCACTCTTCCTCAAACCTCCTATACCCTCCCAACGCCCAAACACCAAGCCCACTCCCCATAGACTCACCCCGTCGTGGGCGTAGGGTAGCCCTGGGCTTCGCAGAAGAGGGCAAGGGCGGCGCCCTCCGGCTCGAGGACCGTCACCAGGGCACTGATGCGCTTCTCCCACCGAAATTTGGGCGCCGAGTGTCCCACGGGGTCTGGTGGTGAGGGCGGGATACATAATTTAAGGGGGAGATACGTACTTTTTGGAGGGTGATACATACTTTTGGACGGTGATACATACTTTTCTTTAAAGTGGATAGATACTTTTGGAGGGAGATACTTACTTGAAAGTGGATAGTTTAAAATAGGATATCCAATTTGAAGGACGTATCCTTAAAAAGGGGGATACATAATTTGAAGTGAATAGATTATTTTGGCGTTAGACAAAATTATAGTGGATTATCTTTGAAGGGTGATACACTTAGAAAGGGATACATACTTCAAACTTGGTTACGCGATTTGAAGGGAGTAGGTTACCTCTGCCAAAGGTGGATACAAGTATCCGAGGAGTAAGAAAGACTAATAGAAAGGATACGTGTATCCCATGGATACGAAATCCATCACCGAATCATAATATCAGAATTAAAATTCACCTTCAGTCATCCTTCGAAACAGCTGGCATCACCAAACATCATTGGCCGAAATTTAATAATTTAAATTTAATCATTTTCTAATGCACGAGCGTTTGATTTACTTCAATGGCGTCGCAACGACTAATGGTCACCTTACTTACCGCACGGCAGGGACGGGGTGCCCCTGGGCATCGCAGAATATGGCAAGGGCAGCGCCCTCAGGTTTCATGACAGTGATGAGGGCATTCACTCGCTCCTCCCACCGGAATTTGGGTGCCGAAAAGCCCACAGGATCTGGACAATGGCGGGGGTCAAGTGTAAATAGGGGGCGTGGCCTAACAAAGGTAGGAATAAGCAGAAAAAGGGACGTGGTCTGAGAGGCACGTTCAAGTATAGGAAAGGGGGCGTGGCCTGACAAACAGGAATAAGCATAAAAAGGGGCGTGGTCTGAGACGCATGTTCAAGTGTAGTGTAAGAAAGGGGGCGTGGCCTATCTCGGAGCAGGGTCAAGGACAAAATGAGGGCGTGGCATCATCAGCGAGATGAATGTTAGTGCAGAGACGCTTAAGGGATCTAGCATCACCAGCGAGGAAATTGAGATCGATCCCGAGAGAGAGAGAGAGAGAGAGAGAGAGAGAGAGAGAGAGAGAGACCCATTTTACATAAGAAAGGAAACGCGTCTGAATCCATTAACTTCTAAAGATACAAATGGCTTTTCCCCGGATAGGCCTATGCGTTGACTCTGTCCTCCCACCGTTTCAATCAACCCAGGAGAAGAAGTATGAGCCTAAGTATAAGCAAAAGTCCCATCTGACCTTAAAAGATGAACGCAAAAGTCAAATTTGCCCTAAAGACAAAAGCATCTAATTACCGATTTCCAAACTGGTTCCTGACGCGTATACACGACCCAAGACATTTTCACTACACTAACATATAAACACGACTACCCACAATTCCACACGATGAAACACTTCAAACTACACTACCTGGTCGTTGGCGGAGGGTGAGCCTGAGCAGGGCAAAGCAAAGGGAAGCTGGTGCCCTCGATTCTGTCCGTGGCCACGCGGTCCAGCGTCGGGAATTTCGGGGCCGACATTCCGACGGGAGCTGTACGCGTATATGGGATGTTGCCGTAAGGAGTTCGGTTAATGGTTTCGTGTTGCCATAAGGCGTTCAATTTATACTGGGTTTTAATGTTGTCTTACATGAATATCAATAATGGAGTTGAGTTAAATGTGGAAGAATGTGAAAAAATGGGATGATAATAATGTGAAAAATGTGGGAAATGTTAAAAACAAGGATCGCCATTGATTGGTATGACTATAGCTGGTTCACTTAAGGTAGATTCTTGAATGAGCCGTATGCTTACGAGACGTTTGTTTGGCGGCCGCTGATTGGCTGGTACCGGGAGGCAGGCAGCTCCCAGCCAATCAGAGCCCGCCAAACAAACGTCTCGTAGAGATAGGGCTCACCCAAGAATCTACCTTAAGTGAACCAGCTTTAGTAATAAGCTAGCCCCTGTCGTCTAACAATAACGGGTCTGGTAGGTTACTGAATGGGTGACCAGCTAGGAAAACCAGATGTTAGAAGCACATGTGTGACTAAAAAGAGATCAATGCTTATAACCATGCAAAAGGCATTGGGAGTCCGTTGTGAGCGGCAACAAGTCACACTGTGACCCAGAGAACAAATCCCTTTCAGAGGCCTTCTAAAACGAAAATAGAGTCTTACCTAAATTTAGGGGTCGGGTGGGCCTGCGCCTCGCACCTGAGGGAAAAACTGGCACCGGCAGCTTTGACCTTTGACCTTGAGACGTCCTCACCAGGCAGTTTCGGGGCGGACAGGCCTACGGGGTCTTGGTAATCGAGGGCACAAATATCAATTCCAGAGGCCCATTTTAACAACCATATTTTATTTGAGTTCATATCAAAGACCCATTTTAAAACTTCTGCCTTGCCAATGGTATTATTACTGTCGTGTAACGATCTAATTACACAGTTCAAGCTTTAATGACAATAAACCATCACCCACAATACAATGCAATTAGCAAAGAAAAATATATACGAATATATAGTTACTCCCCGCTAGGCCTATAATTTTGGAAAATCTTGTTCTATCAAGTACAAGAAACAGAAAAAATCGCCCAAAGAGGATGGAAAAATAAACTTTTACATTTAAAAGGGAAACTTCAACACAAACAGCGTTTTCGTGGAGATTACAATTACCTTCATTCAAATACAAGAAATAGGATAAACTGAGCAAAATACAATGTGAAAATATAAATAAACATAAAAAATGGCTTTGAGCAGTACTACTTTATCTAAGAGAGAACAGGAAAGCCCGTGGATTGGTAAGTACCTAAATGAGAGGGAGAAATTTGACTAATTACTGTCTAGATGAAAGAGGAACGCAATTGGACTGGTTACTACCTAAATGAGGAGAAACGCCCTAGGACTGGTAAGTTAGTATCTTAAGGTAAGAAGAAACACTCCATAGGACTGGTTACAGCAAGAATTAACGCATAGTCCTGGGGTTAACTAGCGCCTCACGAAAAGGGCAGCTACCTGGACTTAATTACTACCTAAGCTAAGAAACAGATACTACCTGAGCTTGCTTACTACCTGGGTCTAGTCAATCCTTGAAGGATCAAGAAAGCCATAGGGCTATTTACAAACTCACAAGAGATATGGGATTAATCACTAACTGACGGAGCAGGAGATGCCAGATTTAACTCCTACCTGCAGAAGGAAAAACTAAACTTCCGGCCTTAATTGCTACCTGAAGGCACAGGAAGTTGTGGGCTTAATTATACCTGAAGG
>NC_087224.1:14332895-14340395 GCF_015104395.2 Macrobrachium nipponense | reverse complement strand
CGAATTTTTGCTTACTAAAATAATACGACTTTTTTAATGCGGCCATGATAAAATTCTAATTTGCTTGGAAAACAAAACTTCGATATATATATATATATATATATATATATATATATATATATATATATATATATATATATATATATATAAATAAAACTACATTCATTTACTTTCATCACCATTATAGTCTTATCAAAATACTTGCAATGAAACCGTGACAATAAGATTTCGGAATTTTATGTATATGAAAAAAATTAAGAACATATCTCTACAATCTAAAATTTGTTGGACTAAACACCTAATATTCCTGTTGTATTTACGAATATAACTTTATAAATATTGGTAGTTTGGTACGCATTAAAAAAAGCATATTCCAATTGCATTTACGATTTTTTTTTAATTTAAAAAATTAGACTTTGCTCATTTGCTAATAAACATTCTAGTCACAAGCAAAAAATAAATATATAAATATATATATATATAAAAATTCCGAAAATTGAACTAGGAGCCATAATGGGATGTCATCTGCCAAATATTGCAAAGTTATTGAGACGAAGTTATTCCAAACAAGAGACAAGAGGTTATAGTATAATAATAATAATAATAATAATGATGATAATAATAATAATAATAATAATAATAATAATAATAATATCTGTCAATTCACTAAAAAAGATTTTCAAGCCCAAGTTCTTCTGGAATAATAATAATAATAATAATAATAATAATAATAATAATAATAATAATCATAATAATAAAAACTGCAAATCTAAATACTATTACAATAAGGCTCCATCGACCATCAGAGCTTAAGATGTGCGCACCTAACCCTACCTCTCTCAAACCCTGTGTGTGTTTGTAGGATGTCATTCCGCTGTGAAGAGAGCAGGAGCGAGAGGAGAGAAGGACGAGAGAGAGGATGAGAGAGAGGTTCTCAAAACCCCCCAGTCAATTCCAATTAACAAATAAAAAACATAATGATTCCTGAGAGAGAGAGAGAGGTTACCCACCAAGAGGTTCTACCTGTAATAAAAAAAAATATACCCAAAATACCCATTTACCTGAACTCGGGCGAGGGATGCGCCTGCGCCTGGCAGAAGAGAGGAAAGGTGGTGCCCGCCTTTTTGCCCTGGGTCCTGGACAGGTCGGAGACGGCCAGTTTGGGCACCGACAAGCCTACGGGATCTGCGTGCCCCGTTTTAAAACGGGTTTTTGGTTTAAGAGTGACACAATGGCCATTGTGATTCAATTTATATAGTTACCTATTCGTGTGTGTATGTTTAAATATATATATATATATATATATATATATATATATATATATATATATATATATATATATGTGTGTGTGTGTGTGTGTATGTGTTTGTTGTCTAGAGTATAAAAGGCCCCATTAAAACAAACTGGTTTAAAGCTAAGGACTATATTTCGCTGGACTGCCTCCCACCCTTATCAAGAAGTGACTGACAGAAGAAGTTACATTGGCAGAATATATAGTGGGAGATATTATACCCTTACGCGATACCTGGGGCCACCGCTAAGCCGCCGTAGGTTCTGTCCACTGTCTTAACCCGTTTCGCCGTTGCCTTAAGGAACATACTGTCTATATACTCGGAGTCCCAGATTCCATTGGAGGATATTGTCTATATGGTCAAAGAGTCCCAGACTTCATTGGAAGGTATTGTCTATATGGTCAGAGTCCCAGGCTCTATTAGAAACGTTGACCCTATTATCTTGTTTTACCAGTGCAGATTCTACCATCTGACATTTGCATCGACAGCTACTCTTGTATAAAATTCGGGACGAGTTCCAATCCACGTTATGGTTCGTGTTATTTATATGATGGAAAATTGCCGAACTAAGTTCTCCATATTTAACTGACCATTGTATGTATGTATATGTATATTCAGACAGCCGCTGATAAAGGCAGAAACGTACCCCACGTTCTAGATTCCACCGTCTGCGATAAGCCAGCACATGCCATTATGGACCATTAATGCAGGAAGCTGAACATATCATGTGTTAATGTGGAGGACCATGAATATTCGCCTTTTCCCCCGCGTAAACTGAATCCCAATGAAGACCCCTGAATTAATGGGGCGATGATGAGAGAGAGAGAGAGAGAGAGAGAGAGAGAGAGAGAGAGAGAGAGAGAGAGAGCATAAGTTATAGGAAAGTGATTAATGAAAAAACAAGAGGGAAAAGAAAATAAAAAAAACAATAAGCCTGAAATTCATGAGGTGTCAGGAGCATAGACAGAAAGGACTGAAATTCCTCGGTATACTGCTGTACGACCCGCGCCGTGAATCTTGTAATTACAGACCAGACGTATGATCATGGCTAACTTCAACCTTATAAATAAAATAAAAACGACTGAGGCTAGAAGGCTGCAATTTGGTACGTTTGATGACTGGAGGGTGGGTGATCTACATATCAATTTGCAGCCCTCTAGCCTCAGTAGTTTTTAAGATCTGAGGGCGGACATACAAAGCTTGCTTTTGCAGGCAAAAATCTATTCCTACATCTTAGTTGTATCCAAGATAAAACTCTTCGAAAACCCCAGTAATATTAAACCTGATGCCAGGAAATGACTCTATGCTTTTTGAAGCAGGAACCTGCCTAACGTAGCGAGTAAATAAAAAAAGAAAAAAAAAAAACAGCTCAATTCCCTACCCTAACTTTACGCAAACTAAACAAACTCGTCACTTATTCTCTTAGATCTCTTCTGATTTAGCTGTCTAACTTCTCTCAATCTTGTGGTCTCCCAATTCAAAAGTCTGCATGAATAAATGGGGCTCTTGCTTCAAAAGTTCAAGGAGTGATTTACTTACATTTGTATTTATTGATCAACTTGTTACTTTGGTTTTATTTTAATAAGTGGGTTCTCTTCTTTGTGTACCTCCCATTACCTCCTGTTATTCTTTCTAAGGAACAACTTAATATTATTCAGAGGCTTGAATTTCTAGTCAGTGGCCCCTGTAGTGGTCTTGTTCAATATGGGTACGGTTCACCTTCTGAATAATAATAATAATAATAATAATAATAATAATAATAATAATAATAATAATAATAATAATAATAATAATAATAATAATAATAATAATAATAATAATAATAATTCTAGTCAATGGTCCCTGAGGTGAACTTGCTCCATATGGGGTTCATCTTCTGAATAATAATAATACTAATAATAATAATAATAATAATAATAATACCATCTTCTTCTTACCTAAAGTGAGGAGAAGGGTGACCCTGGGCCTGGCAGCAGAGCGTGATAGCTTCCGATGCTCTTTGGGAGTTACTCCTCGAAGTATCCGACGAGGGAAACTTCGGAGCCGAAAGGCCTACGGGCTCTGAGGCCCACGAAACCAGAATCACATTCATGAGGGGGGGGATCTATCCCGAAGAAATCACTTTAATAGAAGCCTTGCAGTTGGAATAACGTGCAACCGTATGCCCAACAGGTGGATTAAGCATTTGGTGTCCAGTCGAGTGTGGTTGGTCGCGGCCAGATTGAGGATTGAGATGGTTTGAATCCCGTCGGGGACGAGGCCTTTTATGATTTATAATACCACCTTTTTGGTGTAAGTTAATCTCATGTATATCAAGCGATATTTGTGGCCCAGTAGTTGAATAATACACATATTTATTTACGTTTGATAGAAGTAGCGCTCTTGCCTTTCAATTGAATGACCTGAGTTCAATACCGATGAAAGTCACAATTTTGTAACTATATATATATATATGTATATATATATATATATATATATATATATATATATATATGTCCCAACAGACTGTACCAATTTGACATAATAATAATAATAATAATAATAATAATAATAATAATAATAATAATAATAATAACACAAACCCACACATATAACCTACACCAAACTTCACACACCAAATTATAGCGTCTCAAAATTCCATTATCTGAGCCACCTCCTCTCGGTAGCTGGACGCATCAATGCAGGTTCGAATCCAATATGTCAATAGGTTGTTCAAGTCAGATGAATAAAATTGGAAAACGGACCGATATAAGTTTGAGTTTGATCTCTGTTGATTTTGCAATGTCGAGATTCTGTGTGTGTGTGTGTGTGTGTGCCTTTATTCCTTAGGTTCGTTATGCATGATTGTTTTCTTCCTCTGGTCGAGACAGGTAGTTGTAATAATAATAATAATAATAGAAACAGCGCACATAGTGAGAAAAGTGATGGACTCCTAAGGGGGCAGGATGCAACCCGGAACCCCACATTATAAAAATACACAGTCGAGTGGGATGACTGTGATAGAAAATGATGATGATGATAATAATAATAATAATAATAATAATAATAATAATAATAATAATAATAATAATAATAATATTTCATTGAAAATAATGGCAGATTTAACAGGATTTTTTTTTTTTTTGTACAGAATTCTCTAAATTCTCCTAATGACCTGAGAGAATTCTGTGCATAATAAATTATGTAAATTCTGCTGTTATATTCAATAAAACATATTTGAAGAGGGCCCTGCTTCCAGCATACAATAATAATAATAATAATAATAATAATAATAATAATAATAATAATAATAATAATAATAATAATATCAGTCATTAATACGGTTAGAAATCTTCACTGATATATGTGTAACAGGAGGAAACCCTCACAGCTGCCCTATGAATCAACTGCTACGAGAGTGTCAAGAAAGTGATTGCCTACAGTGCACCGCATGAGGTGCAATGACGGGCACTACCAAACCTACGGGGCATAAGTGTCCAAAATAGGTCAGCTGACAAACAGAGAAAAAACGGAAAGACAAACGCAACAGATAAATCGTCTGGGAAAAAGACAGCCAACAGAAAAACCTTCTGAAATAAAATTGAAAATATTGTAACTTTCTCCTCACAAGGAATAATTCATGAATAACTCATCGACTACCTGTACTCAGGCGGAGGGTTGGATTGGGCAGGGCAGAAGAGCGCTGTCGCCTCTTCCGCTCCTATCTGGGCACGGGTCAGGTCATCCAGGGGCGTCCTTGGAGGAGATATGCCCAGAGGCTCTGTCGCGAACAATAGGTTACAGAGAGTTAACTGAATGATTCCTGCTACAACAAAAGTTAACCAGAATTGCTGAGATGGGGTAGCCATGAATTTGGGTAGGGGGGAAGGGGAGCCCAGCCAATTCATTTTTCGTGTGGGACAGAATAGAACCAGTCCCCTAGGATATTACGAGGAAAATAAGGAGCCAAAAATAAAACACTGCCTAGCAGGGATACCAATTTTCTGTACACTGCCTTGAAACTTATTACCAATTATAACTCTCTCACTTTTTTTATTGATATCGTCTTTGCAAACCTGAGATATTCAATTCTACGAGTTTCTGAACACAAACAAAAACGAATTATGATCTAACTTCAGATTTCAATTATATCTGTTGATTGCTGCTTCTCAAGATGCAGAAATATATCAGTCAGAAATCTCAGTCTTCAATCTTTCGAAACTTTCCGTTATATAACTTTTCTGAAAATGGGTCCTAAAACCCAAATCAAGCAATCCGAATAAAAATATATAAGCTTTACTGCAAAACCAAATTAGGCAACTCAACTAGAAAAATAAACACTAAGAGATAAATTGGCAACCCCCAAAAAAACCTCTCAAATCACCTGGGAATTAAAAAAAAAATCTCTAGAGAAGATTTCCTCTTTTTGAACGCAGCCAAAAGAAGGCAAAAACTTCGGCGTAAGTGGCCCATCTCCCGAACAAATCACCAGGGAATTAAAAAAAAAATCTCTAGAGAAGATTTCCTCTTTTTAAAACGCAGCCAACAAAGAAGGCAAAACTTGTCCGTAAGTGGCCCACTCCCGAAAAATCAACAAAAAAAAAAAATAAAAGACCTGTTATTTGAAGGATGAAATATGACAAGTCCAGGAAAAACCCTTCAGACACAAGATCAGAGTGCCAAGGATTTACAATTCAAATTAAAAACCTTCAGAGTGCCCAGGATGACGTCACCTGCCCCTCCTTACCTGTAATTGGGCACAGGATACCCCTGTGCCCGGCAGAGCAGCCCGAAACTCGCCCCTAAGGGATGGATAGCGCGCACGATGTCCACGCTAGCCAGGCGTGGTCCTGAATGCCCTACAGGATCTGGGTGGCCAAAATTGATTGGTTTATTTGTTGAATTACTGACGTCATAAGGAGCGTCGTAGGGTACCCCGAATCAAAATTTAGGAAATAGGTCGTTTTGGGCCATTATTATTATTATTATTATTATTATTATTATTATTATTATTATTATTATTATTATTATTCAGAAGGTGAACCCTATTCATATGGAACAAGCGCACCACAGAGAGAAAAGATCACTTATTAAAAAAGAACAGAAAAATTAACAAATGAATAAATAGATAGATAAAAATGTAAATGATCAAAATACAAAGAGAATTGTGAAATACCTTTAAAAAATCAACAATTTCGCTGTATATATGAATGAATTATATGCAAACCAACTTATTAGGCCCCATGTGTGGCTATCACATAATACTAAAAAATTATCAAGAACTGGTATTATTTCATGAATGCCTTGAGACTACCATAAACAGGTGTTATAAATAAATAAATAAATAAATAAATAAATAAATAGACATAAATATATATAACTGAGAGACAAATTAAAGGAGAATGTAGTGGATATACAAATACATATGAGAGAGAGAGAGAGAGAGAGAGAGAGAGAGAGAGAGAGAGAGAGAGAGAGAGAGAGGTCAATAAATAAATGTGAGGGAACAGAAAATAAAAAAAACAAGACGCCTGAAATTCATGGGACGTCTGCAGCACACACACACACACAGAGAGAGAGAGAGAGAGAGAGAGAGAGAGAGAGAGAGAGAGAGAGAGAGAGAGGAATTTGCTTCAAGCATTTATACATGTCGACATCAGAAGACCGAATAGTGTTTAAAACACTACTTTGAGATTTAAAAAAAAAAAAAAAGTGTGAAACCAAGAAATGCAATAAAATCCCCCCCCCCCCACCCCCCAAAAAAAATAACAAACTATCAAGACAAAGCATTTAAGAACTGGGTCACCACAATCACGAGATGGGCCTTGTGACACGTCTTGCTAAAAAAACTGATAAAATTTAATCGCCACAGAATGGAGAGAGAGAGGGATATATAATGAAATGGGGGGGGGGGGGAGAAAAAGAAAATTGGGTCAACAACACAAATGACAGTCATTAGAGGGGATTCCTATTTCGTCAGTTGGTGATTTGCATATAAAATTTGCACGTAAATGAATGTTGAGAACGTATATGAGTTGTGATAATTTTTTTTTTTTTTTTGGGGGGGGGGAAAATGGGCGGGGTGGGGGGCGGGGGTTTAGTTTTATGAATCTAAGTGAAACACTACACTATACGTACATATAGACATTCAGAAACATATTTTTCCTTATATATATA
Organism: Macrobrachium nipponense; assembly: GCF_015104395.2. Classification (NCBI taxonomy): domain Eukaryota; kingdom Metazoa; phylum Arthropoda; class Malacostraca; order Decapoda; family Palaemonidae; genus Macrobrachium; species Macrobrachium nipponense. The sequence continues at coordinate 14,332,947 of NC_087224.1, read as the reverse complement.
TATATATAATATATATATATATATTATATATATATATATTATCTACTATACG